>NW_015639792.1:486105-509260 GCF_001515625.1 Sinocyclocheilus rhinocerous
TTAAAGTGCACACACACAGCAGTGAACACACACACACCGTGAACACACACCCGGAGCAGTGGGCAGCCATTTATGCTGCTGCACCCGGGGAGGAGTTGGGGGTTCGGTGCCTTGCTCAAGGGCACCTCAGTCGTGGTATTGAAGGTGGAAGAGAGCGCTGTACATTCACTCCCCCCACCTACAATCCCTGCCGGTACGAGACTCAAACCCGCAACCTTTGGGTTACGAGTCCGACTCTCTAACCATTAGGCCACGACGTCCCCATATAAAGTGCTTGAATTTAAAAGCTGTTAAATACTGTTCTCCATGGAGAGTCTCAATCATAAAAAAAGGTCCAAGGAGTATAAATCCAAGGATTATTGTTTGTATATTTATTATTTGACTGAATGATTAATTGTCCTTGGTTGTCTTAAATGACTATACGAGATATTCACTAAATATCTTTATCTTGAACTTTCAATCCCCAGTGATTGATGTAATGGTGGACCCTGATAGCACACTGGATGCTCTGAGCAGTCTGGGTCTGACCAGTCCACTTATGGCTGAGAACAGAGTTAGTCCTGGCTCACAAGGACCAGCTGGCAACCAGACTGTGGATGTATCCGCCAGTACGGCAGCACTGCCCTCTGCCTATTCAGAGGTCGCAGAACGAGATCTTGGGCTGCAGGAAAGGAGCAAAGAGCAGCACACTGCCGATCAAAGCTAAATTACTCCTAACAGTTTACACTGAGATCCTGCACTGGTTTCCAGATGCCAGGTCAACGGGACTTTTATGTGAATAATGTGAGGTATGCTGTAAAACTTCCTATATGGCACTGCATTTAAAAGTTTGCTTCATAAATTCTATATATATCCTTGAACGTATTTTCAATAATTAAAGAAAATATTTTGAAATATCAATCAACTGTAACACCCCATAGCCAGAATTACTGCACACAAGCATTAATTATTGTGAGTGTCCGTCTTAATAATCGGCAGTACTGTAGATGTGCCCAGGAAGATGCTGACTGTTGAACAGGAATAGCAGATATGATTTACTCAAAACTGAGGTCATGCTGTGTATTGTCAAGTATTGAGCCAAACTCCTTATTCAAAGGGTTCAAAATCAACACTCTCCAAGCATTAAATTGACCAGTTGGACGGCAACAAAATATGTGATTTAAATCAAACCATGTACTAAAGAAAACATGTCAGACAACTTTTACCTCAGTGGGGAAATTTCCATCTTAAGTTTATCTAGGATGCATAGAGCTCTTGTTTTTTTTTATGTGGAGACACATATGTGGAATATTTCTCACATTAATGCACCAAAACTAATTTGAGAAGCAAAGTGACACAATGACCTGTGCTGTCTGGCACAAATATGCAATGAATTCCCATTGTCAATAGGCACTATACCAATCAATAGTTTGGGGTCAGAAAGATTCTTGAATGTTTTTGAAAGATGTATGCTCACTAAGACTGCATTTATTTGATCAAAATACAGGAAAACATATATAAAATAACTGTTTTCAATTGTAAAAATGTAATTTATTCCTTTGATGGCAAAGCTGAATTTTGAGCAGCCATTAATTTAGTCTATTATAGTGTCACATGATCCTTCAGAAAAAATCAATTTGTGGATTTGATTCTCAAGAAACATTTCTTATTATATTAATGTTGAAAGCAGTTGTGCTGCTTAATATTTTTGTGAAAACTGTTAGACATTTTTAAGCATTCTTTGATGAATAGAAAGTTTAAAAGATTAATATAAATAGATATAAATAAAATAAATAAATAAAAATAGATTTATTGTAACTTTTGATCAATTTAATGCATCCCAGTTGAGTAGAAGTATTAATTTCTTGAAAATAAAGACAAATAAAAAATCTAACTGACCTCAAACTTTTGAACATAATAACAGTGCATATTTGAATAAAAAAATAATGCAAGCATTTTCATGCCATTGGTACTAAGTGTGATCACATTTCTGGACCCTGTTTACACAGCAGTGAACCAAAAACCAATATTTTACACATTTTAGTCAAAATATTTAATACACCTAAAGTGTAATCAGATCTTTAGACATTGAGGTTGACTATCCGAAAATGATCATCTAAAAAACAATATCGCAGTTGTTTTGCTGCTGTGAATTTTGTGATTTATGAGAACGCTGATATGTCAAGACAAAGATAAACTGTGTATTACACTGGCCTTTATATTTGATACATTTTTTTATGTTTCTTCTTTTGCAGTCTTAGAAACAACCCAGTCTAATATGTGAAGTGTAAAAATCAAGCATTGTTATTTGGACCAGTCCTCCAATTATATTTTTATCTTTTGTAAATTTAATCGTAAAACATTCCTCTGCATACCTTTCATTATCTAAGATTATAATGTTACCTGTAGTTCTTATAGCAGTTGCCATCCGATACCCTCTTCATATATGGGAATATATAATAACCAATTAGGAATACACAAGTTGTCTCTGCCATGTGATAGCCAATAGGAGGGCCTGGATTTACCCAGATGTCAATAAAGCTTGTTATGTCACGAAGTGCCCATTATCAAGGTCATCTGATGATGTAGATGTTAAACATCATGTTATTTTGCACATGCCAATGAATCAACCTGTTCAAATGAGTGTTGTGAACTGGGTACTTTTGACAGATTGAAAAACGGCTCATTTTATGTCAAATGTCTTTGCAGGCCATCTGGTTAGGTAGGTAGCATGGTAATTTTTCTCTCCTTTTGGCTTCCGTCTGCCTCATACCAGTGGTGTTTACACATGAATGTAAAACTAATAATATTGATTTAATAAAGAACTTTCATATCCCTGGACGCTTGATGTCATAATTTATTTATAGAAGATTCACCCTTTTCGTAATTAAAGGGGTCATGGGATGCGATTTCAATTTTTCCTTTCTCTTTTGAGTGTTACAAGCTCTCACATGCACACATGTATAGCCTATATATATTTCTGTTTTGCTTGGAACTGTTGCTTTAAGGAAATAAATTGACTTTAATAGTTAACCTATTAATGAATTAGACAACAGTCTTATCTATAGCCTAAGTCACGTTTGAATGGGTTAAAGCAGAAGTGATAGCACATAAAGCTGCTTGTCCTCTTTATCCTAGTCTTGACCCTATAAACACACACACACATTCACTTCAAGGATAAGGCAAGACTGATTTGCACGTCGTGCTCTATGAAGACTATTAAAATAAATTAAGTTTAAAATCCCAGCAGGCTTTAGTTCAGGTAATGTAGTCCTGATATATAGCACTCCTTAATCCTCTCTTTTGTTCTATACTAGCCCTGCATTTAACAGAAAGGTGCTGGAGCAAAAAAGGATGTTAAATAACTTTTTGACTAATCTCAGAGTAGCTAAAGCATAGCCCTTTATACTGTATCTCATAGAGCCTTACTTTACATTTAAAAAGAGAAATGTGTGAAAACGGACTGCGCAGAGTATGTTTTTTTTAATGTTTGTTACATAACAGCTTTTCCGCAGTGTTTGATAATCACGACAAATCATTCAAACAGCAGCTCAGAAAGACACACGTCTTCCCGGAGGATTTCGGTTACACAGAGGGACAGCACATTTACATATTCTGTGCATTTGGTCGATGGGCAGTTATTGCTGAGGGTCTGCTTGTGTTTCAGGAGAACAGAGAGTGGAAAAACTCAATGCTGAGTCATTGGTTTAATTATGCTAACGGACCGAGGGAGGAGGAATTAGTATTCATGGTAGAGAGCATGTGGGAAAGACCACAGTCTGAAGAAAGTAGATAGAAAGCAAAGTATAAAGCAGAGATCACAGAAAATATTCGGAATAAGCTCTGATCTTATCTTTTCAAGTCAAACATGACATGAAAATGAACTAGCCTATTATTCATTTTCTTATAGGCCTACACAACTTACTGTGCCGCCATACATTTCACTTGTTGAATGTTCTGTTTCACTCAGAAACACACCACACTATCGAAATTGAATCGGTTACGAATGCAACTTAATGTTGATTTTAAAGCAACTGTATGTAGTTTTGTCTATTTTTGTGACTTTGGAGCCCCCTACAGTTAAGTTCTTCTTCTTATTATTATTAGTTTTATGGCGGATTACAACCATGACTTATCAGGTGCATACTGCCACCTACTGTATTGGAGTATGCAGCATGGATTATATCTTAATGAATCTACTTTACATTATAAAAAAACAACAACAACACTACTATCTAAATCCTATAATATACATATATATAATATATTTTTGTCAGTGTTGTTTGTTTTTATCTGTTTCTATTGACAGACTATGCTTCACGGCACAACTGCTGCTTACATTATGAGTTTCATCAGTATTGCATTGATATATTGCTTATCTCAAGGATCATAATAGATTGAAGTACTTCATTGATCACCGTGGAGAAATGCGCATGAGGCAAACGAGGAAATATGAAGCAATCCAGTGTAGTGTTTTATTACAAAATCATTTCCTCTCATCACCCAATAATACGGATGGGTATTTGTTTTTAGAATGAGTGTGAAGCACGCAGGCAGACGGCTGTGAACTTCTGGGTGATGTCAAATGAATACTTTATTGAGTTTGCCCGCAGCACTTCTGACTTAATATGCACTGATGCCTTTACGTGTGTGTGAGTGTGTTGGACTCGCAGTCATGCATCAGAGCACCATGTACACACTGAGCGGAGGGGAGGGTACCAGGTGCAGAATGTGGGGTCTATGCATCCACTCCCACACACTTTCTTAGTCACTGTGCCCACCCAGACTTTGCCAGCCCCTCCCAACAGGACAGGGAGACCCCTTTCTGCCTGTGTGTGGATGAAATCCAAAGAAATCAGGCTCTCTGCAAGACACGGCTCAGTCACAGCACACACACACACACATCTTTTAGATGCTTACATGTCTTGTACAAAATGTGTACAGTGTTTAATGAAGGAAGCATGTGTGACCGAGTGAATAATAAGGATGGTGTGTTTACACCACTGTTTACAAACCCCGGTGGCATAGTCGGAATCTAGTGTGACCTTTGGGTATCGCTCGGTTACACATGCATTAGCTGTAAGTTATGAGAGGTTGTTTTTACATAGATTTTACAAGTGGTGCTAATTTCCTACTAGCATTCCTCCAATTTTTTACTGAGATTACAATATGGCAGGCTGCATAATATGACTGAAACCCTGCGGAAGGAGGTTGTCGAGACAAAGGTCAAAAGGATGACCCTTTCAGCCATTGCAAGAGAAGTTGGCCATTCAAAATCTGTGATTTCTCGAATATTGCAGGTTGCAATGACACAAATTCATTCAAGTCCACCAGAAAGGCTGGTCATCCATGTAAGACAAATGCATGAGAAGACAGGATAATGCAGAAACGCTCAGTGGTAAATCGGTTCAACACTGCAGCTGGAATTGCTTGCCAGTTCAGCGCTGAACAGGGTAAGGATGGCATGTTTGAGAGAAGTCGGACTGAAAGTGCACTCTGCATTGACCAAGCCTCTCATCAGCAGAAAGAATCAAAAGGCTAGGCTCACCTTTGCTGAGGAACATGTTGTGTGGAGAGAGGAGAACTGGTCCAAAGTTCACTTTAGTGATGAGAGCAAGTTTAATTTATTTGGGTCAGATGGGACACATTATGTTTGATGTCAAACTGGGGAAAGACCGAACCCTGAGTGTGTAAAGAAGTCAGTGAAAGGTAGAGGAGGAAGTGTCATGTTTTGGGGGATATTTTCTGCAGCAGGATTTGGACCTCTTATACAGCTACATGGTGTAGTAAATCAGCTCAAAAGGGAAATATTTATGACTAATTATAACTGGTTATGATTAATAATAAATATTTAGATTAGATCTTAGAATTAACTGTAGCAGAATCAATATTATAATTATTTGATCTGTCCGTCCACCGAGCAGACAATATAATCATTTATCAATTCAAGGAAAGATTATTTTCCTGGCCAAGGAAAGTAGCTTTCCTTCTTTATGCATCTCCTTGATAGCGAGGAACCATTTGGCAATTTAGCCCCCATATAAATGTAAAGTCTGTGACCAGGACTGTAATTTATATGCAAATGGGGCCTCTTAAGCCATAAACCCCAAAGACCATGCATGATTCTACGCAGACGCTACAATGGCAAGGTGAATGCAAATGTTTATCAGAAATTCCTTCAGCAACATGCGGTACCTTCCCTGCAAGCATCTCCCAATCAGCCTGCAATTTTCATGCAAGACAATGCCCCCATCACACAAAACAAGATAGTCTGTGACCAGGACTGTAATTTATATGCAAATGGGGCCTCTTAAGCCATAAACCCCAAAGACCATGCATGATTCTACGCAGACGCTACAATGGCAAGGTGAATGCAAATGTTTATCAGAAATTCCTTCAGCAACATGCGGTACCTTCCCTGCAAGCATCTCCCAATCAGCCTGCAATTTTCATGCAAGACAATGCCCCCATCACACAAAACAAGGTAAAGCAGTTCCTTGAAGCTACAAACATTGCAATAATGAAATGGCTGGCCCAGAGATCTAAACCCAACGTAAAATCTCTGGAAAATCCTTGGCAAGAAAGTTATGGCTAAGAAACCCACTACAGTTACGGAACTGTGGAAGAGACTGGAAGAAGAGTGGACCAAGATCACACCAGCGCAGGCTGATGATACACAGGCCACTTTTTGAGTAATTTTGCCAGCCAAATTTTTTTTGAGCAATGTTGCTTGGCCACTTTTTCATTGAGAATGGGTAACAAATTTATATCTGGATACTTTAGATCAGTCGTGGGCCCCGTGTTTCACCTGTTTGCCCACTGACTGCAACATTGCCCAAAGTTGCCCAGCAACATTGCTCAAAAAGTTGCCCAGTGTATCATCAGCTACTGTAAGAAACTATAATGTCCTGCAGCTGCAGATGTGCTGAAGTCATTCAAATTTTGATCACTGTGTTTTCCACAAAATAAAGTTTTTTGCTGAAATGTCTTGGTTATTTTGTAGAACATGTGAGTATAACAGTGGTATACCCACAGCTAATATTCCTTAAAATTTTGAGCGATGAAGATTAACAATATTTCAGAAAAATCAAGTATTTATAGATTGTTCTCTAATTTTAATCTCCATATATAACAGTAACAGCTCATTAGCATTAGCTTAAGTTGCAAATATTTGGTTTTGTTTTCCATCTCTTTCCCTTTATACTGTCCTTGGATTATTAGCAATTTACAATGGCTTCATATCAGATTTTTCAATCAGATTTTACAAGCTAAAGTTTATAATAAGAGTTAAAAAGCAGCCATTATAATTCATGCATGCTGAATATCTTCCTTTCTATGGTTCTTAAAAGCAAAAACATGATCCAGTATAAGAAAGAAAAAGAAAAGCTTTTTCCAGGATAAGATGCAATAAATATACTTTCTTACCCTCTCCAGCCGTTTTTATATAAAAAATAATGAGACCTTGTTTAGCGAGGCCTGCTTTTTCAATAAAGGCACAGTGATTTTATGAGTCTCTCATGTGGAACCCCCCATTTATATAAATTTTTGCTCATTCGAGATCTTCCTGTGCAACTTAGCGGGTGAATTCTGCCCTTTCATCAAAGTCAGCCTGACCGTTTGCTGTTTCCCAGGGTTTAAAGTGCGACATCCTGCAGACAGGAGCACAGCATAAACACTATACACTGATGTGACCCTCAGTATGTGTGACGCCCACACACATTCGCTGACCTTAAAACACACACACACACACTCACACGCACAGCAGGGGCGAATGAGTCAGGCATTACAACGGGAATGTTTCTGACATCCCAGAAAAGGCTCTCATGAAAACACAGCCAATGTTCATATTGGTTAATAATGCATGGAAGCATGTGTTGTTACACTCCGATCGGGTTTCTGAACACTGTGTATCATGCAGTGGGATCTCTCAACTCACAGTGGACAGGGAGGTCAGGTAAAGCGGTCCTAATGAGTCTTGTGGGAGAAAGACTGTCTCACTTCTGTCCCCTAATGGTGCTCTTCTGCCAGAGTGTTGCTGTGGATCAGATGCTTCAGCTCCCAGCTTTTGTCATGGATAAATTCTGTAAGGATGCTGAAGATGTGACCTGCATGGATTTTGACAGCTGTTGTTGATGGGAAAGATGGAGTTATCTTGAAAATGGTCTCTGGTCAGTAAACTAGACGATGGTGTGATGTATTGGGTTAAAGCTCAGAGCTGCTAATTGGTTTACTTCAGGTGGACTGTCCCTATAATCAGGCCCAGCAGACTCTATACATTATTTCAGCTTTTCAGTGCTGATGGAGGTGAAAATCAGCAGCATTTGTGGAAAATGTGCACTTAATTGTACTTAATGTACACTTGTACTTCAAATCATATAACTGTATTTAAAAAAAACACTTATATACGCTTTTAAAAAGTGCACTTTGTAATAAATGCAGTTTTGAACAAAGAATATTAGTAAATTGCAGTTCTGAACAAACTATATTGGTATATTCTTGCAGTTAAGATGGTATATTCTTGCAGATAGGTGAATAAATTATTAAAACACTGTTTTGCACTTACGGCTGATTATTTGAATTAAAGCAGTGTTCAAACTTAATGATAATTTCATGGTTTTTACTTAACTTTCCACAGTATTTAAGTAAAGCTCCTTATTGAACATTAAAAGCTGAAGAAAATCGATAATCTTTATACTGGTATATTGTTGCAGTTTTGAACAAAGAATATTAGTAAATTGCAGTTCTGAACAAACTATATTGGTATATTCTTGCAGTTAAGATGGTATATTCTTGCAGATAGGTGAATAAATTATTAAAACACTGTTTTGCACTTACGGCTGATTATTTGAATTAAAGCAGTGTTCAAACGTAATGATAATTTCATGGTTTTTACCTAACTTTCCACAGTATTTAAGTAAAGCTCCTTATTGAACATTAAAAGCTGAAGAAAATACAGAAAATCTCATGTAAAATGACAGCAAAACACTGTATTTTTGAATTACGGAAAATTACTGTTATTTAATGTGCCCGTTATTTTACGGTAATTTTCCGGCACCCCAGCTGCCGGAATTTTACCGTTTTAAGATGGTATATTCTTGCAGATAGGTGAATAAATGATTAAAACACTGTTTTGCACTTACGGCTGATTATTTGAATTAAAGCAGTGTTCAAACTTAATGATAATTTCATGGTTTTTACTTAACTTTCCACAGTATTTAAGTAAAGCTCCTTATTGAACATTAAAAGCTGAAGAAAATACAGAAAATCTCATGTAAAATGACAGCAAAACACTGTATTTTTGAATTACGGAAAATTACTGTTATTTAATGTGCCTGTTATTTTACGGTAATTTTACGGCACCCCAGCTGCCGGAATTTTGCCGTTTTTTTACGGGATTTTTTTTTACAGTGTACAAGTAAAATCATTATGTTTCAATAATCTTTTGTAGTACTGAACGTACAGTTATTTTGATCTGTTGACTAACATACTAAAGTGCAAGTAAAGTACTTGATTATAATTTGAACTGTAGTGTGTTATTCAATATTACAATTGAATATACTAACTTTCAACATCATGATAACAAATGTGAAATTACAAATACATTTAAAAACATGTTATACAAGTTTCAATAGAAATTACATTAAAATATAATTTAGTTTACCATACATGTTTGTCAGTATATTCAACAGTACACTTACTATAAACCATATTTAACCAAGACCTGAAAAATAATTATAATACTACTTCTAGCATTTAGCACACTAAACTAACTTGTTACCTTACTTTTGTGGTTACTGAAAATGCTCTAGAACCATGTATTTTATATATTTAAATATTAAATATTTTTCAGTGACTCTTTATGCAGGTTACATTGTTTCACCGGTAGGTGGCGACAAACGATTGTCTTTATGCGTGAGATTGAATGATCCATTCAACCGATTGTACGATTCGTTAAAAAAAAACTGATCTAAAGTGACTGCATTTGAGTGAGACTGGATCACTCAGGAATGGAATACCACCGTGTGTTACTTTGAAATGCGTGACGGTTCTGCTATTACTGTGTAAGTGCCTATTTGTGTTTCAACAGCATTTTCAAAACACAAAATACCACCTTCATCTTCTTGCTAGCATCACATTCATGTTTTGAATGCAGAGCAGACACATCTGCTACTACAGGAAGCACATCGTACCAATCCACACTTGCATTACTTATTGCATTTTGTAGGACAGAAACAACTAAACATGGTGCTAGGCAGTCGTTTACATGTGTAAAACAGTGAATTTAAAGAAATAGTGCACCCAAAAACTACAATTTACTCACTCTCGGGCATTTCAGGATGTAGATGAGTTCGTTTCTTCATCAGAACAGATTTGTAGAAATGTAGCATTACATCACTTGCTCACCAATGGATCCTCTGCAGTGAATGGGTGCCGTCAGAATGAAAGTCCAGAGCTGATAAAAAAATCTAAATAATCCACAAGTAATCCACACCACTCCAGTCCATCAAATAACATCTAGTGAAGTGAAAAGCTGCATGTTTGTAAAAAAAAACAAAAAAAAACAAATCCATCATTAAGGCATTTTAACTTTAGACCATTAACAATTATGGCCAAAATATGATTTCATAATTCATAATAACATTTCCTCAAACTTTTCATTCCAGTAAAAAAAAGTCCATCCCCTGTTGTCCTGTCATATCAAAATCCACCCACATACTTGTTTAGAACTTTTTTGGACCGTTTTCTCTTGTAAACGGTGCTTGATCTGTGCATATTTCTCTCCTGATTCAGACGAGGTGACTTTTTCACTGGAGCAAGCAATATTATGGATAGAGGACTCATATTTTAGCTGGAAGCAACAGTTTGAAGTTAAAAAAACATCATAATGAACTATTCCTTTAATGCTTTATTCACTCACTTTATTTTGTGGCTTTTCTTAGTAAATATTGATATATTTGATTCATTGCATTTAATTCAATTAATTTGATTACAATTTTTGACAAAGCTAGCTAAAATATTTATTAAACTGAAGCGAGTGACCGGCGTTTCAGTTCTGCTGACATTTGTGGATCTTTCTGCTAGGTTCTAAACCATAAGAGTAACAGATGATTGTTTTTGTGTACCATTTCAGCATGTACAGTGCCAAGGCCTAAAATAAGTTTTCCTCCTGGCCGTATAGGGTCCTCTGTCAGAGAAGGACACAGTCAAGTTTGCTTTCCTCATTTCTATTATATATTACACCCTGTCTGCTTCACCTCTCCCTGGAGAAATGACTCGCCTGGCATTGTCTGGGCCATCAGCCTCTTTTTTTCTCTCTCTTTTTCACTCTCTCAGTTTTTAATTTAGTACATTCTATTGCTTTAACAATTTTTTGCAAGTATTCAATCAACACAGAACTCATAGGAACAGCCCTAAAATATACTTTTACATTTTCTGAAGACATCATGAGTCGTTTGGCTTGTGCAAAACTGCCTGTGCTGTGCAGTTCCTAAGGTTTTTGCACTTTTTTAAAATCATTATCCATATAATCATCCATCCGTACCATATAATAAATAAACACTGTACTCCCGCGCTCTACTGTATGTACAAAGTGCATCTGCTGTGCAGTGATGGAGTGCGTGGCGTTTTAAGGTGAGGGGCTCAGCTGTAACTAATGGACGTCACGCTGACAGTGACCTCTATTCTGACTTGTGGTTATATGGGCAGGGTCATTCCCGCTTCGTTTCGCTCTCGTTTCCGTCGATGAAAAGTTACGCAACGAATGTCCCAAAACACAGGTGCATATATCTCCTGTCTAACGTCCTGCCAGCTCTCCTCAATGCATCACCACCATAAATGCAATCAAGTCTTGTGGTCTGTCAACGTCTAGTGTTATCAGACAGCTTTTGCTGACTCTAAAGTGGTCAAGAATGGGAATTAGTTGCTTTAAATACGCTTACTCCACAAACTCCACTTTGTAATCACAGAACTGAGAAGCGTATGCTATGCACTGATTTAAGAAGGTGATATCTCGTTAAGCAAAGATACAAATCCCAGTGAAGGAGGTTGTCTGTATCTCGTGAGTATAGGCAGTAATTAACAGTGCGTAGGTGAGGTGAGATTCAGCAGGAGTCTCCTGCTGTAGGCAGCATATGCTCCATTCCATTACGATAGTGTGCCAGGAACATCTGCGTGCGTGATTCCAGTGAAAACTTTTGATTACTTCAATCTCTTGCCCTTTTTTGCATCTATCATGCTTCACAGCAGCTAACTGTTTTTGAGACATAACAACACTCTTTTCCTTTTCTCTAATGCAGAGGTTCTCAACCTTTTTGACTCAACAGTCCCCCACTGTCCAACACAACATAATATCAACTGAACAATATAGATATTAGTTCCCGAGTTTGAATTCTGACTCGAGGACCTTTCCCGATCCCGCCCCCCTCTCTCCCACTTCGCTTCCTGTCATGTCAGATCAGGTGTGCCGAAGCGGCAACCTTCCGGTCTCTCTCCTGAAACCAACACGGAAGTGATTAAAACTGCAATTCATCGACTGGCCGCTAGAGGCTGTCCCATAGACTCCCCATGTTAAAATGCCCAACTTTACAGCAGAAAAAAATATGTTTACAGCCTGGTTCAAAAAGTGGTTTTGGTCTATATAGCTAATTTTGCCCTTCATGACAACTGTGAGGGGGGTGAATTTTTTTATAACTCATCCGTTTAAATTATATTAAGCCTTAAAGATCTGCATAATTAAGGGCGTGGCCACAAGAGTGACAGGTGGATTGCCGCTGCTGTCACCACCGTCGAGCTAGGTGGGCGTGGTTTCAGCAACCAGCTCCCGCCACTTTTGCCCATTTTCGATTATCTGGGAGTGACGCACAGTGACGTGCTACCAAGATGGCGATGGCCGGCTCCGCCCACTTTAGGCTTCAAAAATGCTTTTCCTACGGGTGACGTCACGGACACTACGTCCATGTTTTTATACAGTCTATGGGTGTGCCTCACACGTCCTGAAAAGTGAAGCTGCGGGCTCTTTGATCGCCCCCTGGTGGCTGGCTGCAGTACAGGTCATAAACCCCGCCCTCTCCATGTAAACGAATGGGACTTGAGTCAAAATAAAAAAAATTAATTACACTTCCAATAAAATTTTTCGAAAGATGGTTTTGGTAATTTAAAGTAGTTGTTATCACGCTGATATATTCAATTGTTCGCTTTTGTGATAAGTTTGATTTTAGCTAGTAATTTGATGCTATAAAAACGGGGCGTGTCGTTATGGTTGATTGGGTCTGCGGGAGTTTCGACGGGAGTTTGATTCTGCAGCTCCACCTCACGACACTACTGCGCAGACTCTGGCTCCAAACAAATCTCTACTGCGCAGACTCTGGCTCCAAATGACGTAATTTACTCAAGATGGCAGCGGCCATACTGAGATGCTTTGGCTTCACTTTTCTATAGTGAAAGGAAGTGGAGACGTGTCGTCCATCTTTTTTTTACAGTCTATGTGTCAGATCTGTCCTATCATAATAAAGGCAAAAATGGCAAAAATAAATCTTAAAAAAAAAAAACATTAATAAATATTTTAGACGTATATAAGTATATTAAAATAACACTTTCTAAAATGTTTTCTTAGATGTTTCTGCTAAAATTTCATTTTTAGAGCTTTAATACCGGTATTATTGTGGATATAGTTCAGATAATTTGGTTTTGAAAGAGTTTATATTGACTTTTGAGCTTGGTAAATCTAAGCACAGTTTGAGACATCATTGAGATCTCTGTGAGAGTGAGACCACTGGGGTCTTTTTTCATCAGGAATAAAATCAGGAAACCTAAGCAATTGGTTCTAATTTACTGTTTCAAAGAGCAATTGAGACATTAAAGAGATTTCCTTTTTGATTTTTCTTTCGCAGTTGCATACCAGTACAAGTCTGGCTTGATAGATTAGTTCACAAGTTTGCCAGGCAGATTTAACGATCCTAAATTAGACACAAATGAGACATTACAGCATGAGTACAGTGCTATAAAATTAAAGTAGAACGCTTAGTCTGGATAATTGGTCTTTGATGAGAAGTACGTGAGCTCTCTGACCTTTTGTGTTTTCCCAGTAAGCTCAGTTTGAAACATAATTGACATCTATTCGGGAACACCTTATTACTGGGATCTTTTTCTCTTGAGAACAATCTGAGAATCAGGAGACTTCAGCAAAAGTCTCAGTTTGCTTTCCATTGAATGTAATTGGTTGTCTGAGAGAAGACAGGTATTAATAAGATCTCTTCTGGGGTTTTTCCTTCCTATGGGAAGGTACTTCAGATTCTGAGATTGCCTGAGTTGCATACCGGAGACTCTAATAAACAACTTACTTGATAGATTAGTTCAGGAGCTGGCCAGCCAGTTGTAACGATGCTGAATTATTCATAGGGTGAACGTGTCAAGCTCATTTATGCTTGCACTGAACTTCCCTCTGTCGTGCTGGAAGGAAAAGAAACAATATCTTAGAGATGCTTGGAGTCAGAAGGTTGCATTTTATAACAGGTTTTCCCCCTTGTCTTTCTTCTGCTGAAGCCACTCTGCCGGGAGAGTTTTGCTTCACAGGGCAGGTGAGAAAGATGCAGAAGGGAGGGGGATTGTTCTGTGTTAGCCCAGCATTGGATGTTTCGAGAGAGGGAGTGGACCGTGTCTTTCTCTCTCTCCTCCTCTCTCTTTCTCTGTCTCCATCACTATGGAGTTGAGGCGAGGAAGCCACACAGCCAGTGGAAGCATGCGTGAGCTCAGGGTGCTAAAACAAAAGGCACACTATCTATCACCCACTATATCATTCTGTGGACTTGCACATCCATTACAGTGATGAGCGTAAGAGAGAGGCTGAGCGGGACACGTTACCAAGGAGACGGCGATGATGAAATGCACTAGCGTCTCGTTTTCCATGATTCTTGAAGTCTGAAGGAACTTAAAAGCTGTTATGCCAGGCTCTGCCACTCAGGAGAACATCATGAAGGTGAGGCTTAAATTTCACTTCAGCCCCATCAGAATCTATCAGAATATTACATTGAAATGAATTGATTTTTTGCTCATAAAACTCCCAAGACATGTTTGGGTCGAATTTCATCCTCCAAAAAAAGTGAAAAAAAAAAAAGTGAATTACATTTTGCAGAAAGAAACTTATTTTAGCACTACTAATTAACATCAACATTTAACATTTTTGGGTTGTCTATTTTCACAACAATTAAGTGCATTACTTTCCAATTTGTCAGCATAGGTGACAAATTTACTTACAAATTTACTTACCAAAATTAAAAATAGTTAATATATATGTATATAGGCAAGTTGGTACATGTGTGTGTGTATATAATGTATACATTATATGTATACATTATATTATATATAAATAGAAATATGACCTGAACATTTATAAGTGAGAATTTAAGTGAGTTTTTTTTTCAGTGGTGTCTGCAATTGTGTATGTTGTATATGCAATTTATTTGATTTAAAACAAACACACGTATGAAAATGCTATAAACAGCTGTAAACAGAAAGTCTCTGTTTACAGACAACTTTAATCCTTCCTTTGCCTCTGGTAAGACACAGATTTTAATTTTTAAATTTTGTCAGTTTCTCTGGTTTATTTTGTTTTGTTAAATAAGATTAAGTCTGAGAGGAGAATGTGTTTTAAATTAATTTTTCTCTCATATGTTTATTCACAAGTACAGCATGGTGGTTTACAGTCTGACTAAGCTGCATGTCAGGCCTTTTTGATTGTATGTTAGAAGAACGCTTAACTCGGCAAGACTGAACTCTGAAAAGTAACAGATAAGGTTGGAAGGAGCAGCACATCGTCCTGTCAATCAAATCTGTCAGCACAGACAGCTCGATGCAAACACAGCATTAATTTGACATATTTCCCTTCAGGCAGAGAAAGTCTCTGTTTACAGACAACTTTAATCCTTCCTTTGCCTCTGGCAAGACACAGATTTAATTTTTATTGCAGTGGAAGAAATCTGACATATCGTTTGATTACTGCAGTGTATGCTCTTAGCTTCTACTTCTAATACTGAAACACTAATGGATTCAAAATATCACATTCTCTTAAAGGTCTGAAACACACCAATAACTTAAATAAACATAGACAAACTGTATTCAGTGATATTCCCCAGTGCTACTGAATTGTTTTTAAAGGGGTCATATGATGCGATTTCAATTTTTCCTTTCTCTTTCAAGTGTTACAAGCTCTTGGTGCATAAATAAGATCTGTAAAGTTGCAAAGACTAAAGTCTCAAATCCCACGAGATATTCTTTATAAAAGTTAAGAGTAAATGCCTCGTTTGTAATGGGTTTTCATGTTTTTGAATCATCGCTCCGGCCTGACAGGGCATCATCACAATATGGTAGGGGCATAATATTTCCGTCACACGCTTGAGGTATTTGGCCAATCACAACGCACTGATAGCTGGCCAATCAGAGCACACCTCGCTTTTTCAGACCGATGAGCTTTGTAAAAATCGACGTGTTTCAGAAAGGCGGGGCATAGAGGAGAAACAATAATGTACAGTATGTGGAAAATAATGTGTTTTTTTAACCTTAAACCGCATAAACACATTTCATTACACCAAATACACAAAATAATGTTCTTTTTAGCAACATCATATGACCCCTTTAAACCAAACTTTAAACCAAACCAAGCTTCAAAAATCCTTCAATAATATCTTGAATGTCAAACTTAACATAAAGTAAAAATCCAAACATAAAGTAAAGTCAATTATGACTGTACTGTACATGAGTGTGTAAGGGTAATGAAGGGGGCACTAATTGACCAATTCCATTTTAACTGTAAGAAGGTTAATGCCATGCACTAATCTGCTCGCTTCGTGTACTCCCTGCTCTTTAATTAAACTTCACTTTGCATGTCTCCTTCAGAGGAAAATGATATATGATGTATATGTCACTCGGCAGAAAGCTGTGAAGCTGGGACTCTGATGGAGGCCAGCAGATGGGATGGGAGACAATTTCTCTCAGGGGAGATATGTTCAGGGAAGTGCAGCTCTAAGCAAAAATCAAGTCACTCATGTTTTTTTTTTTTTTTTGGAGGGAAAATCAAAAGTTCTGAGTTGATTACAGCGCTGGTTCTCAAGTAGTATTGCCTCAGGACCCACACTGGTTATTAAATGATGACCATAAGTTTTTATTGTTCCAATGTAAACAAAATGTCCTTAATATACAATATTGATATGTATTTATATTTCCATAAACTGAATATGCCCAATGACAAGGGTTCTGTATTCGTGTAGTATAGATCTTTTTTCTTTTACGTTGCATAGACTTATTCGTTTGTTTTTGGGGACAAGGCCTCTGATGCCAACAAAAACATGGAAATGTTTTCTCCTATACACTACTATTCAGTTATCTCATGACGACCATGGGCTTCATTTATTTCATAAAAAATATGGTAAAAACAGTAACATTGTGAAATGTTATTACAATTTAAAATCACTGTTTTCTATTTGAATATAGTTTAAAATGTCATTTATTCCTGTGTTGTCAAAGCTGAATTTTCAGCATCACTCCAGTCTTCAGTGTCACATGATCCTTCAGAAATCATTCTAATATGCTGATTTGCTGCTCAAGAAACATTTCTTATTATCATCAACAGTTGAGCTGCTTAATATTTTTGCGGAAAACTGTGATATATATGTGACCCTGGACCACAAAACCAGTCTTAAGTCGCTGGGGTATATTTGTAGCAATAGCCAAAAAAACATTGTATGGGTCAAAATTATCGATTTTTCTTTGATGCCAAAAATCATTAGGATATTAAGTAAAGATCATGTTCCATGAAGATATTTTGTAAATTTCCTACCGTAAATATATCAAAACTTAATTTTTGATGAGTAATATGCATTGCTAAGAACTTAATTTGGACAACTTTAAAGGCGATTTTCTCAATATTTAGATTTTTTTGCGCCCTCAGATTCCAGATTTTCAAATAGTTGTATCTCAGCCAAATATGTATATTATATATATATTATGTATAAATCTCAATTTCAAAAAATTGACCCTTATGACTGGTTTTGTGGTCCAGGGTCACATATTTTAAATTCTTTGATAAATAGAAAGTAAAATAACAGCTTTACTGACACATTTAATGAATTTAATGCACCCATCCCAAAAATGTCTAATCATACTGACCTCAAACTTTTGAACGGTAGTGTATTGTTGATAAACCTGTATTTTTTTCAGTCTTTAATATGCATAATTATATGATTTGTTATTCACATTTATTATTGTTCTTTCCCTGCTGTCCACAACCCGTTCAGCGACCCACCATGTGAGAACTACTGCCCTACAGCACACACCACGTTTTATCCATTGACCACATTAATATTTATAGACCCTTTCCTCAGTTTCGTGCTGATGCTTGTTTACAGCAGTGGATTGGAAAGAATGCTGCATAGTGAGAACACTCACCAACAACAGATTTATCTACCTTAATACCACCAAGCATATAAGGAAAGCTCTTTTTTAAAAAAGCCATCCTTCTGTATAATAGAATTCAGGCGGAAATTTGACAGAGACGCTCTGTCATTCTCTCAGTCGTAAAATTAAATTATAGCTAGGAAAAGATTCCGGAGCAGAGAAGTACAATTTTGAATACAATAAATCTTGACCCTGCAAATCTAAACTGTCACCAAAGTCAGAAACCCTATATTAATCATTTAAACAAATAAGTCAAGACAAAGTTATCTATAAAACCTGGTATATGTAATTGGCAGAGCTTTCTTTGTATGTCTTATGCAGTCCCAGCAGAAATGTATTGCTGTGTTTGCACTGGTTTGCTGCTTTGCTGTCCTGCGTCGTAAAATTAAATTATAGCTAGGAAAAGATTCCAGAGCAGAGAAGTACAATTTTGAATACAATAAATCTTGACCTTGCAAATCTAAACTGTCACCAAAGTCAGAAACCCTATATTAATAATTTAAACAAATAAGTCAAGACAAAGTTATCTATAAAACCTGGTATATGTAATTGGCAGAGCTTTCTTTGTATGTCTTATGCAGTCCCAGCAGAAATGTATTGCTGTGTTTGCACTGGTTTGCTGCTTTGCTGTCCTGCTGGCTCTGATTTTCTCTGCTGTGGATGTCTGGGGAGAGGATGAGGATGGTGTCACTGAGGAAAACTGCAGCAAAAATTGTCGGTAAGAAGCCGACATACCCTGGTAATGATATTTTCTACAGTACATATTGTATACAGTATAACGAACCAAAAAGTACACCAGGGAGCACTGCATATTCAGCTCTGTTTTTTTACCTTTAGCCAACATGAGCTTGTTAATTGTATCTTGGCAGTGTATCATCTTGATTAGGAATAGTTTTAGACGTCATGGCTGATTTAAAAGGATAGTTCACTGAAAAATGAGAGTTGTGTCATTATCTCATCCAAGCTAAATGACTTTTTTTGTTGAACAAAAAGAAAATTCTGAATAACACAGGCCAACTCAATTTTTATTTATTTTTAATCAAATTACAATAAATGGGGACTGGAGCTTTCATACTTCAAAAAAATTGCACAATGTTTCATAAAATTATCATTGCTGTGTTCCTGAAGCCATACAATACCGTAGCTTTTTGTGAAGAACAGACTGAAATTTAATCAAAAATAAGTTTCTTCTAGTGAGCTGTTAACTGCTCATTCATTCTGTCAGAGAGCTGAACTCATTAACAAATCATTCAGAACTGAAGTGACTGATTGAAAGAAAAGATCTGACTTAAAGGAATAATTCCCTCATGAACATCCCAATTTGAGATGATTAATTCAGTCATTTAATCAATTAAAATTCAGTCTGATCCTCACACAGGACTTTAAATAAATTGCATTGTTGTGAGGACAATCATTTTGGAACACTCACTTTCCATAGTCCGCATTCATTTTCTGTACTGTATATTAAAACGAGTGGCCAGTTTCACCTTTCTTGTTCTATATAGAAAGGAATTCATAAGGCAACATGTCTGCTAAATGAATAATTGTAGCATAATGTAAACGAGTAAAAAATAAATAAAAATTATTTAAGACTTAACTGCTTGCCCAACAGTTTTTAAGAATAATATGCAACAGTGAATCATACATTGAATCATATGTGGTTCACTTTAGATTTCATGGTGACTTCAATATATACTGTATGTCGTACATAAAACTATGAACATATTCCACAAACTAACATTTCCTGACTTACATCAATGTGCTCTTAGCATTGTCCTTGTGGAGAACGTCCCAGGAGAGCTGTCGTTCAACCCCAATAGTTCAGCCCATCACCCACTTGCCATGGGTCTCAACCACCTTTTGGACCAAGCAAAACTGTCAGTTGAGATAGTGTCGCCATACTGGGCTCTGACCTCCGCCGATCAGGGGTCACAGCTTTATTCTTCCTATCAGGTTAGTTAGCATATTGTTACCCTGCAAATATGCATTGTCAACACTTTAAGTGATTCTTTTTTTTATTATTATTGATATTCTGCATTAAACAACGTTCTGTCATTAAACCCTAGATGGCAAAGGCCGATAGATATAATCTGATATAATCACATCATTACTGGCATGGTGTAACTGATTGGTTTCTTTTTGCATCATCAGCCAATGAGCTTGCTGCTCAACATTCAACTAATTGGCTAGTGCTTGCTGTAGCAGTTGCAGAAACCCTCCACCTCCCCTAGCTCCACCTGTATAGATCTTCTACAGGGCAATGTCATGTATGTTATACACGGGGTTATGTATGTTATATTTGCAGCAGCAGTATTTCCTACATGGTCACAGCAGCATGTATGTGGATGTATTAGCAGTAGCAAATCTTGGTACTTGCTCTGCCGCAGCAGCAGTAGCAGATCTATTCCACCAAGACCAAATACATTAACATTGCCATGTATATTACCATGCTGAACTCTCCGAGAGTTGTCATGACAGATGTCATTTTGTTCATACCTACTTCCTATTTATGATTATGTACTGATAAATTCTACATCTAAAATTGATTTATTGCCACTGGCATATATTGCAAAGGGAATTAAAATTCTACAATCTTTTTCTATTTTCTAGGGTCAGTATTTGTTTCAGAAATTGTTAAGCCTGAAGTCTCGAGGTGTCAGATTAAAGATTGTTAGTGACCAGCCCAACTCCATTGAGCTGAAGAGCATGTCTGACCGCTGTAAGTGAACTCAAATCTCTCTTGTTAATGTTAAGAGATGCATTGATTTGTGTCTGCTGAGGTGCTGAATACAGTACTAAAGCAGTTCTCTCGAGGCAAACAGTGTAAGATCACACACACAGGCATCCGTCTGTCATAAACTGACATAACTCTTTGGGCTTTACGCTGCTCCAGTCCCTCAAGGCTACACACAAGGTCAAAACATCACGAATGTGCAATATTGTTTATGCCAGAGTTGAATGACAGACAGATCTCTCGTCAAGGTTGAGCGCTTAACAGTTCCCCAACCATTGCCCACATGGTTCGGTCTCTCCCAGATGCAGAAGTGCACTACGTCAACATGACAGCCCTCACCAGAGGAAGACTGCTTTCCTCCTTTTGGGTGGTGGACAGGAAGCACATTTACATTGGCAGTGCTGGCATGAACTGGAAAGCGCTTTCCAAGGTAAAGAATTTCGACAATTTACAGTGGCCTCGAAATGTACTTGGATGATATATGAGAGTTATTGTAAAACTTAACAAAATGAATGAAACCTGGGAGCATTTAAGGGCCGGTCACAGTAGATTCTTTGTTCAATTGACTTCCATTCATACACATGCGAGAGAGAAAGCCTGTTCTAATTTCACTGCATTCCAAATTTCAAGTCTGATGAACTCTGCCCTGCAAATTTGTACCATGAATTAATCCGTGACCAAATTAGATAACGTATTTTTCAAGTAAAATTTTTCACATTTCACATTTCATATTGAGAAATTGTGATTCTTGTTCCTGGTTTTTTTTTTTTTTTTCAAGCTACGTTACACACTGCATGAAAGGTAATTTTCAAAAATCCATAATAGGGGCACTTTAAAAAGACACTGTAGAGCGTGATGTCCTATTATGACTGTTACTGTATCTAGAAATTTTGTGTGCAAGATCTAGTGTGACCGCCACCTTAGTTTGAAGAAATATAGCACAAGCACATTTTTCAAGTAAAACTTTTCATATTTCATATCGAGATGTTGTGATTCTTCTTCCTGTTATTTCTTTCAGCTGAAGGAGCTTGGAGTAATAGTGTTTGACTGTAGTTGTTTGGCTCTGGACCTGCACAGGATCTTTTCTTTCTACTGGCAGCTTCAGTACAGGGACTACATCCCTTCAATCTGGTCCAAGAGAGTCACGGCCGTGTTCAGCAGAGACAAGCCGCTTCAGCTCAGACTCAACAATACAGATGCTTCTGCCTATGTGTCGGTGAGATCAATAGCCTACATATATCTCTCTAGTCTTTGCCTGACTCAGGTGATATGCCAGTGTACATCTATTTTTAAAATAAAAAGAGAAGACAAGGGATAGTTGCCACACATTTTACTCTTATCTTCAGTATCCTGCTACCCACTTCTCAGGGCAGATTTATTTTTAATGCTGACTATACAGTCCGTCTTATAGTTACTGAGATACAGTCCTTGAGACAACTTCCCTGTGTGACAACTAGCCCCTATATGGCATTATGCCTGCAAAATGAAATATAAATGTCAAGGCTAAGTATATATACAAAATTTTAAGGGTGATATTTATTTAAAAAGAAATGAGTACTTCTATGACAGTCAAGACATTTATGGTGCAGAAGAATTCTGTTTCAAATAAATGCTGTTCTTTTGAACTTTCTATTCATTGAAGAAACTGTATTCAACATTGATGAGAAATGTTTCTTGAACAGCAAATCAGCATATTAGAATGATTTCTGAAGGATCGTGTGACACTGAACACTGGAGTAATGATGCTGAAAATTCAGCTTTGCATCACAGGAGTTAATTACATTTTAATATGTATTAAAAAAGAAAACAGTTATTTTAACATTTTCCTGTACATTTTTAAGTTTTTCCTGTATTTTTGAGCAAATAAATGCAGCCTTGGCGAGCTTGTCTAGACTTTTTAAAAATAAATTACAAATTCCTACAGACCCCAAACCTTTGATGGTGTGTGTGTGTGTGTGTGTGTGTGTGTGTGTGTGTGTGTGAGAGAGTGAGAGT
>NW_015639792.1:509376-518991 GCF_001515625.1 Sinocyclocheilus rhinocerous
ACTTATTTATGCTACATTGTGGTGACCCACAAGGATAGTAAAACCTGAAATTTTGGACATTTTGCCATAAGGGAAAATAAAATGATATATATTATAAGTAAAAATAGTAAATGATGTTTATCTGAAAGTGTAACAATGCAAACAGGTTTTCTGTAAGGGGTAGGTTTAGGGTTAGGGTTGGGTTAGGGGATGAAAAATATTGTTTGATCAGTATAAAATTAATAGAAGTCTATTGAAAGTCCCCACAATTCACAGAAACAAACGTGTGTGTGTGTGTGTGTGTGTGTGTGTAAAAGTATTTAATTACAGTAATTACTAATACATTTGACATTTTATTGCATAAACGTCATGATCGATTATCCAGTTCATGCACATTGAAATGTGTTTACATCTATGTCTGTTCTTATTACAAAGATTTTTTATGTAAACTGCTTTTTCATTGGTTCCCATGGGATATAATTTGATTACGGTAAATTCACTCACTCGACAGGTAATTTATCCCGGTGACTCTGTTCCACGTCAAGCTGCGTCACATGTGAAGACACTCGCCATCGGATTCTAATTTGAGTGTAATGAATCTCGATTCCCTTCCAGCAACAGGATGTTTACTCGACACATCTGAGACATCCATCATCCCATTCAAATGAATTGTGCTGTAATGTTATAGGCTGCTGGGAGACTTTTCTAGCTCAGTGATAAAATTCTTCTCCTGACAATGATGTATGTACACAGACGGCCATCTCATTACCTCGCTCTGGTGTACTGGCAATGTGAATTGAAGCTGAAAAAAAACTTTAAAAAGAAAACTGCTGTTTTAAATTTTGTTCCCCAATGTTTCTTCATAGACATCACCAGAGCTGTTTTGTCCCAAGGGTAGAAGTAGAGATTTAGATGCCATACGACATGTGATCCGAGAAGCCAAGAGATTCATCTACATTTCTGTAACTGATTACCTGCCCTTAGTCAACCGCAGCTTCAGAGGATCACCAATCATACGGTAATACTGGTTTTCACAGGCACAGGGCCATTTGTATGTTTCAGCATTTAAAAATGGCTGTTAATAAAGGAAATAATCAATTTAGGGAGGATTGTTAAAACAAGCAAAAAACTGCAAATAAAAAAGGGGGAAAAAACATGAACAGATTTACACATTTCAAAATAAAACACATTGAAATGATTTGAAAAATCACTGAAACTTGAAAGCCCTGTAACACATTTTAACATTTTGTGTAGTGTTAAGCTAAGATATTTCTCAAGTAAGCATGCTATATTTTATGCTTTTATTTTTCTATTTTTACGTGTTATTTAATATTAACTTGATTTTTTAATTATTTTTTCAAAATCATTTTTAATTTGCTTTTAAAAAAATAATTAAATCTCAAAATCTTCTATAATTGTCATTATGTATACTGTATGTATAATGTGCTTTTGCCATCTTAAGAAAATTGGATGATTTATTTAATCAACTGATCATTCAATTTGAATATGCAATGTAACATTTTAATCAAGTTTACCCATTTTTACAAGTTTACTCAATTGAGTCTTGCTCTTGAAACAAGACTGTTTATCTTGATGTTCACTGAATTATTTGTGAAAACTCTTGCCAAGAAAAAAAAAATCTAATTGAGATATCACTCAATTAAAAAAAAAAAAAACAAGACAAAGATATTAAAAAAAGTAGATTTTTTGATGTGTAAATCTTTGGAGCTATTTATAAATGGACAAATTTGCTCTTTTGAAGATTTATGACTTCTCTGTATGCTACTTCCTTACATCAACACTCATTTGGCTTGTTATATTTTTTGTTTCAGGTACTGGTCACCAATAGACGAGATGCTCCGAGAGGCTGCAGTACTGAGAGAGGTCAAAGTTCGTCTCTTAATCAGTCTGTGGACACGCACACATCCACTGACCTTTAACTTTATGACGTCAATGCAGGCCATATGCACAGGACTGCCATTCTGCTCTATAGAAGCGGTGCGGAAATAATCTATTTGATTGATCTGTTTACACACACACACACACACACACACACACATTTATTTATTTTACAATATAGGTTATATTTTATATATGCGTTTCTGTTTTGAATCAGAGATTTTACAAAGGCAAGGAGCAGATGGGAGGATTTCAGCACAGGATAAATGAGAATAAATTTATGGTGACAGACAACACAGCATACATCGGTAAGACTCTCTCTCTTGCACACACACACTTCATTTAGAGTGGTTCACTGCCCTGACAAAAGCTGTATATTTGTATTGCCAAAGCAGTACAAAATAAGTTTAAAAAAGCAAATAAATGTAGTGCAAATGTGTAAAAGGAAAAGTATTAACAAATCAAATGAACTCAATATTTTATTGCATTTTTTTTATTAAATGTAATATTAAAATAAACAATAAATATACATAATGAGGCATTTGTCTTTCTTTGTCATCTGTATTATACGGGGAAGTCGTGGCCTAATGGTTAGAGAGTCGGACAGGCCATACCGGCAGGGATTGTAGGTGGGGGGAGTGAATGTACAGCGCTCTCTCCCACCTTCAGTACCACGACTGAGGTGCCCTTGAGCAAGGCACCGAACCCCCAACTGCTCCCCGGGCGCCACAGCAAAAATGGCTGCCCACTGCCCTGGGTGTGTGTTCACGGTGTGTGTGTGTTCACTGCTGTGTGTGTGCACTTTGGATGGGATAAATGCAGAGCACTAATTCCAAGTATGGGTCACCATACTTGGCCACATGTCACTTCACTTTCACTTTCACAATTTATCATATCGTACATTACTATTCTAATTTTCTGTCATTTAAGGGAATCTGGACTGGGTTGGTAGTGAGTTGGCTTTCAATGCAGGAGCGGGGCTGGTGATTCAAGAATCGGAGAACCAGCGGGAAGGGCAGGACTCGATTGTAGAGCTGCTGACTGCTGCTTTTGAAAGAGACTGGTTTTCACCCTACACAATAAGCCTGCTCTCTGGCAGCACGACCCTAAAGGAGAGCCAACATGGGAGGCAGAAACTGCAAGCTCTAAACACAAAACCAGAGAGCAGAGAGCATGAGTGAGCAGCACGAATTTCTCTCTGAAGCGGGACCAATAAGCCAAGGACATCTGCGGCCATGACTCTTACCGTTGAATTTTCAAATGCTCTGAAGGACTTCTGTGAAGGAAAAGATTTTTGTGTATGCTTTCTTTTTAAAATTACAGTACAGCACTTTCAAAGAAATACTCTAAACCATTATATAATGCATGCTTGTTTGGATAAGAAACACTCAGTACCATTAACTGAGAACTGTGGAAATCATTTACTCCAATATTTAGACTTATCATTTTAAACCAAATTATTCAGAGACTATGCTCATGGAAAAATTGCCAAAAGTTTATAATCATTGTGTGAATTACTTTTCTCAAGATGTTCATTAGTCATCCTTTTTTAAAATCAAGCACATTTTTACTGAAAGACATTTTGGAAAATCTGCATATACACCAACAAACTTGCTCATTACATATGCGGCCTCATACTGTAGCTATCATTACTTTCTGATTGACTAGCTATTATGGCACATCTGACACTGTGTATATATAAAATGTTTACATGATGCAGCATGCACAGCCTTGAAGTAGCTAATGTACAATCGTACACACAAGAAGAGACTGTTTTTCTTACTGAACACTCACTTAAGCTTACACCCTTTAAATGTAGCTGAGTAGCTTTTATATGTAGCTTTATATCATCCTTTAACTGACTGTTTTAATGGAACAGTAATGTTTTTATTAAACTGTCATTGCTGATAATACAGGCCACATATGTTGCATTTCTCAGTAGTTCGTGGCCTGATGCTTTAGCATGCTTTGCCTTATATACTGTTTGCTGCCATAAACTGTAGCTGCTGTTGTTTTCTGGATGACTACCTCCTATGATACAATGCATCTATGATATACTGTATACATATAATCATATATAATAAAACTGATTGCTGCAGCATGGGTCATATATTGAACTGAATCATAGCCCCATGTACATAAGATACTGATTTTCTCACATGGAATGCACAATTTATGATGTGATTAAATGTATCGCACCTTAACCAACTGTTATAATTAAATATTAAAGAGTTCATTAAAAATTGACTACCAGTCGTAAATAGGCAACATATGTCCCATTGATTTCTCACTGTTGTTCAGTAATTTGTGTCAGACTGTCAGCAAGCATCTCTCAAAACCCAATCAATTTAAAGCCTCTCTTAGGGGAAGAATTTATTTAGCACATGCAAAACAATAACAAATTGCCTGAATTCCTTCATTCTTCTCATCCATCTCAGAGAACACATGAAAATCCATTGGACAAATGGTTACTCTTTCTAAACAGTCTATCTACAAAAATACATATCACCTACACAAATATATATCAATCATTTTGCGCGTTCACAACAGGCAGTCCATATATGGTAAAACGGAAGCTAAGAGCGCGATAGATTCATTATTTAAATGAGTTTTAGTGAGGAGGGTGCCGATGCGAAATGTTCATGATTTGTTATCAGTCAATTAGTTTACACAGACAAATGTCGACAAAAAGAAGAAGAAGAAGAAGAAGAAGAAGAGGAAGAGGAAGAAGAAGAAGAGGAAGAGGAATAAGAAGAAGAAGAAAGCTTTTTATCGCTGGGGGAGCTGAGAGTTTCAAAGCGCTCGAAAACAAATGTTTTGCTTCTGCCTGTCAAATCGAAATACCATGGTTTCTCCAAAGCTTCAGGCTTGTATGAGTGTGTAATTCGGTGGGTAAAATCTAAAATCTGGTGGAAGCTCTGTAACGGTTAGCGTCGCTTACAGTGACTTTTTAGTGCAAGATAGCCTACTGCTGGTTTAGTCGAGAATCTGCAGGCCACCAGTGGATTTCTTGTTCTTAACTTTTCCGCAAGGTGGCGCCAAAGCCTTACATTACATGTTTAGGGAGATTGTCATATATATATATATATAAATTTTTTTTTATCTAAGTTATGAGATATTAATATCACATACTAACTAGTTTCCCCGCTTTCCAAATTACACGAATAGCTCTGCCAGTACAGTTTAATGTTGGCCACCCCTCAGCAGAATGATATGGTCATTATTCAACTCATCCCTCATTGGTGACGATTTAAAGCACAGACCGGGGCAGATTGCACTCAATAAGCCTGTTATGATATTTTAACTGGTGATTGAGGGGGGTTGACGGCTGTTGTTATGGTAACAGATTAAGGTCAGAGATGTACTAAACCACAGTTGCCATGGAATTACTGCTGTCCAGATCTGGCGGATGCTGTGGGACGGAAAATACATAAATACCTACTAAAACTTTTTAAATTAGACCTTACATCTTTTTGGGATATTTCCCTTTGATGAAGGAAACACGAAAGTGCCCTACATGTTTCAAGTTTACATTTAGTTATTAAAATCCTGTGTTATTTGGGTTGTAATGGCTGGTGGTTTTACTTTAAAGCTTCACATGCACTAGTAAGTGAGGATGGATCTCCAGTAGTGAGCACCCTGCACACGCACTGCAGTTTCGGCGTGATGTGTGAGCGGCGCCGGAGGATGCTGCAGTACTGATGGAACATTTAAAAGGCAACATTCTGCGTTTATTTTCAATCTAATAACAGATACCAGTTTGTTGACGAGGAACGAGCTACATGAATGTGAAATCCTGCATCGCATCGCATCGCCGTGAACTGCAGATTTGTTCCTTGTTCAATGATGCAGCTGGATTTCCTCTGTTCAGCTGCTTATGGAGAAGGGTAAACCACCAGTGCTGGATTTATATGGTTTTTATATGTGTTTCTTCCACGCGTGTTTCTTTCAATCTCTCTGATCGTGTAATATTAATATGGAGGGTGAGATTCCAGTCATATTAGAGCAGTTCATGAGCAGCCCTCTTGTCACTTGGGTAAGTTGCAATTTTTCTGTTTGTTACGTGCAGATTCTGCAGAACATAGCAAACATTGTATCAGATTGTATCAGTGTGTCAGAGTATCTGAGCTAGCATAACAATTATCTACGTGGAAGATCAAGCTGTGTGTTTGTCATGACAACTGACAAACTGATAGACTGACAAAAAAATGGATGTGATCAAATATTGTGTGTGTGTGTGTAGGTCAAAGACGAAAAGGGGTTGTCAAGCATCAAAAAAAATAAAAGTTTTTTTTTCTATTAATATTTTAATAAGTATAGGTCAGAATAAGTATGTTGTTTCATTTTTTCATAAATATGTCTGTTACGCTGAATGACGATGGAACATTATTTTACCCATATTTTGACATTTTATTTTCACAAAATTTATTTGGAACATTAAAGTAGACTCTTTACTTTCATTTAATAAGCTTTCTATGAATATAAAATCACTTTTGTAAATTTAATTTGATGTGGGACGTACCATATATATAACTATATAATGAAGGTAATATATAACTCAAGTGTTTGTTGGGCAAAACAAAGATTTGTCTAAAAAGCTTATAATAGTCTGTTCAGTGGAAGGTTCCATTCTGACAGCTTACTCCATTTACTGTAACAGCTTTCCCCATGATTGGGGCATGTTGTCACAAGAAAGTATAAACTATATAATGGTGAGCATATTTATGTAGCCAAGACTTTAAAGTATGTCTCTACCACTGATCTCCTTATTAGAGGTCATAAACCTGCCACAAGAAATATTCACTCAAATGAAGTGTGGCGACCAGCCCAGACTTCACTGATAATTCTATTTGTGCAGTTTCCTTAAATCACCCTACATTGAGTGCTTAAAAGTATGAATATTCCATGTAGTTTCTCAATATGATGTCTCAGTCTCACAAATGCCACAAAACTGCTTGTTTAAATTAGGAAATTGTTGTTTAAAGAGCATGTCACACTGCTGTCACTTCATGACATGTGATTTTAATTTCTCTTATGTATCTGTGTTCCAAAGGTGAAGACGTTTGGTCAACTAGGTGACAAAGAGGGGAACATGCTCTCTGAATACACTGAATTAGTGGATGGCATTTTCTTGAACAAGGTCATGAATCAAATGTAAGTATCCATTTGCACAGTTATATTATCCAAATACTCAACTCAGAATAGTAAGCATTCTGCATTAGTAAGCATTCAATTAGCTGTTGAGCCTAAATTAGTCATCCAAAGCAATTTAACACTAGTTGAGTGCTTTGCTTAAGGGCATATTGTTCAAAGGGTTCTCTCAGTGACTTTTCAGTTCACAGGTTGTCTCTACATGTGATCAAATTTGTGTGCCCCCATTCCAGACCCCATACTGTGAAGTTACCAGCACCCTATGGTGTCGTTTGCATGTAATATCGGGCACTGTTGTAGACCGCATGTATTTCAGCTTTTAAATGACTCATTCCATGCAGGAGACCCAAAACACTGTATGCTTTGTCATGGTCATGAAGGAACACTTTGTAGTCGGTCCGTCAGACTGTTCGGCTGGACAGAATTTGGATGAGTGCATATGGGTGGGTTGTTTTTGCCCCAAATTCTATTTCCATCTCAGACAAAAATCCATAGCTGTATTTAAATGTTAAAACCCAACCATGCCCTTAGGTAACATGCATTTCGTTGCCATTTAAAGGATAGTTAATGCCCAGAACATGTATTTTCAAAAGCAAAATAATCTGTAAAGATGCTGAGGTAGTAAACCGTACAATATCAAGCTGCCCACAGTAATCCCACAGATTCAGGGAGGCTGATGGATTAGAGCTTGATTGTAGACTATTTTTTGATGGTGGCATGTACAACATCCCAGACTGAAGTTTATCAAGGGAGAGCAGCGTTTCAGGTCACTGTGTCAGGACTCAGACCTCGAGCTGCTGAACTAGAGGAGTTAAAGTCTCAAGACTTGACCTGAACTGAATTCTACTGCTTTTGCCTCTGTCTGTGTCTGCCTTGGTGCTGGCTAGTTGAGGAATGAAGTCATGTGGAAAAAAAGGGAATGAATGAACGGATTGTGTTTTGTTGCTATTATTACTCGTGCCCCTTAGTCCAGGTTAATGTACTAAACAGGTCTTCAGAAACAAGATGTCTCAGTTGCTTCTTGCTGAGTTGATTTTATATTGCAGAAATAACTTCATGTCTTTTTTTCACAGAAATCCCAAAGGGACTGTTCAAGGTTTAAACAAAGTGAACAATGACGTCGGCCAGAGAGCGCAAAACCTGTCTGTTCTCATTTACCACATCAAATCATACTACCAGGTAAGGCACAGAGAAAATTAATAATTAAGTAAATGAATATAAAAACATTTAAAAAGTTTATTAAAAAATAAAATAAACTATCATAAATATAATAAAATAAGAATTAAAATATATATATTTTTTAAATTGCTGAATTCCTGTTTAAGAACTTCTCTAACCCTAAATTCCTGAAGAGAAATCAGATAAGTTAACATTATAAAAGAAAAAAGGTTAGGTTTGTAGTTGTTTGAATATTTTGGAATAAACATCAAACATAATGTCTACTTATGATCAGTGACTTGCAGCTAATAAAAGAGATAAATACACAGTATTTTTATTTTTTGTACATTGTTTCCCCATTTGTGATTCATCTCTGAGATAGTTAGATTGTTTCAAGGCTATATATTGAAGAATCTTTGGAAATTAATGAAAGATAGAAACACTACCAAAACCAAGACCACTTAAAAGTGGGCTGTATTTCTCTCTGTACCCTCTATACATTAAAAAAAGTTGTATAACCCAAGTCATTCTTTCAAATACGTTTTTGCTGCATGCACTTCAATGTCAAGTTCCCTTTTTACTATACTGGATTCTGCATATTCCCAAATGGAGGCCGTCTGGGTGGAAGGGCAGGATTTGAAGTCATACCCTAAAGTTCCTGCTACCCACCCTGCATCCTGCACATCTGTCGTTGTGGAAATAGCCTCGCCACCAGACCTACAAGCTCCCCTCAAAGAGGCTGGCCTAGATATCAGTGTGCCAAGCCAACATCTGTGTAATCAGTAGCTAGGAAACAGCAATGGCCCGGAGCAAAGCTGGAAAATGACCCATTTTACATCCCATGAGACCTGTCTCTCATGGTGCCGGCTAAAGTGGTCAAAGTAATGAAAGTACCCTAAAAAACAGACAAGCCAAATAATGGCCAAATAATTTTTTTTACTAGTTTAATTGGTGGAAATTATGGCATTGTAAACCATATGTTGCCTTAAGTTGTCACATTTTCAAAATGCAAATCTAAATTGAAAGCAAAGGTGGGAAAATAAATGCAAATACTTTTAAAGGGGTCATATGATGTGATTTCAAGTTTTTCTTTCTCTTTGGAGTGTTACAAGCTGTTCGTGAATAGATAAGATCCCTAAAGTTGCAAAGACTAAAGTCTCAAACCCAAATAGATATTCTTTATAAAATTTAAGACTGGTCCACGTCGTTTAAACACGCCCCCACATGTCTACGTCACAATGTGGGAAGATTTGCATAATGCCGCCCAAATGTTCACGCAAAGAAAGTAACTTTATTGTTGCTGCCACCACCGCAGTGTTTCGTTGCGAAAGCGAAAATACTTTGTTTGGCCTTCCAAAAGAGGACACGACTAGAAATCAGTGGTTAAGTTGTATTTACAACACTGTTCCAGAACAGTTCAACCCAAAT
>NW_015639792.1:519093-533421 GCF_001515625.1 Sinocyclocheilus rhinocerous
CGCGCCGCGTAAACATAAAACCATGTCTGCATTTGTGATCAGAGAAATGACAAACAACAAGCCCTACTCTACACTCTAAAAAATGCTGGGTTGTTTCAACCCAACTTTGGGTTTACATTTTTAACCCAAAAGTTGGGTTAGTCCATATTTGACCCAAAGTTGGGTTGAAACAACCCAGCATTTTTTAGAGTGTAGAGTAGGGCTTGTTGTTTGTAATTTCTCCGATCACAAATGCTGACATGGTTTTATGTTTACGCGGCGCGATGCAACGCAATGCGTAAAAAGACAGTATAAGTCATTATAATCAGTAATTATGTCCTCACTGGATGCAACAAATGCCTCGTTTATAATGGCTTTGAATGTTTTTGTCTCGTCACTCCGGGACACGGCATCACAGTATGGTAAGGGGCGTAACATTTCTGTCACGCTTGAGGTATTCGGACAATCACAACGCACTAGATCACTGGCCAATCAGAGCACACCTCGCTTTTCAGACCGATGAGCTTTGTAAAAATCGACGCGTTTCAGAAAGGCGGGGCATAGAGGAGAAACAATAATGTACAGTATGTGGAAAATAATGTGTTTTTTGAACCTTAAATCGCATAAACACATTTCATTACACCAAATACACAAAATAATGTTCTTTTTAGCAACATCATATGACCCCTTTAAGTTAATGTAAAATAGTGTGACAGAGCTGTTTGTGCTCAGCATCTTGAATCTTCGAAATTGACTTTATCTTCCCTTGAGTTTTGTTAGCCTGAGGAAATTCAGAGCATTCAATCACTGATCTAGCTTATTCAGCAAAACTGAAAACGATTTTGCCCAAGAAGAATCGGCATTAACGAATTCCCATATGGAAAAGGGACAGGCAAAGTAAGCCCACCCATACCCTTGTCGATTTGTCTTAGCATAACGTACACATTGAAAAGCCCTGGACATTCTGGGACATCTGCCTTCCACAAGGAGACATTATTAAATAATGCGGTTTAATAATTACAGTAATAATACTGTTCACATTGTCATACTGATTTAAGCTGAAATGCTCTGTAATAATGAATGTTCTCAAACACTGTGGTTGTCTGGTTATGTGGCTTTTTTAAGAAGGACTAATAAATCTTTTAGTGAGTGCTGTGTAATCTAACTTCTTGAATTACCTCTGCATTGGTCCTTTAATGTGTTTTTTTTTAGAAATGAATAAGATTGCAGATGACGATGACCACAACATTTGAGTTCAACTGAAGCACCACTTCAAAGTTTAATAATTGTCTTGATTTAAACCATCCCCCAAGTTTCCTGAAGTCTTTAAGACGTCTCTGAACAATTACCCCAGTCCCTGGCCCTGCCTGTAATTTACAGCTTAAAACGGTTGAATGCAAAGAAACTGATGGCAGCTGTGGTTGTTTTTGCTCTTTAATAAAACTCAGAGCTGCTGATTTTTGGACAAGATTCTGCATATTTCCTCTCTCTTATCTCCTATTTACTGTAGGAGACCCTGCATCAGCTGATTATGACACCTCCTCCCAATGTTCTGCTGCTGGGCAAGAACCCGCTCTGTGGTACGTCAGCTTTTTCTGAGAAGAATAGTTCCAGAGGCTTGAATCTAATGACGTGCTCTTGAGCAATCCGTCAGGAGCTCTTACAGAAATCATAAAGCTGCTGTGTGAATTTTTATTTTACCTTCTACTATAAAATACTTTCCTATCCCTCCCAATACTTACCTTCATGTCCCTCTGGGAAGTTTGCACTTATAGTTTTAGGAGTTGTAATTATAATACAATATCTTGATATCTATGATATCTTTCTTCAGCATAAAAAGTGTGCATATTGAAAAACATTTATTTTGAATGACAGTATTTCCCTCATCTAAGTATGCTAGCGTTCAAAAGTCTGGAGTCACTAAGATTTTTTTGTCTTTTTGAACATTTTTATTTAGCAAAATTGATCAAAAGTGACAGTAAAGACATTTGTTACAAAATATTTCTATTTTAAATGAATGCTTTTTGTTCATTAAAGAATCCTGGAAAAGGTAACATGGTTTCCACAAAAATATTACAAAAATATTTTTTTCAAAAGTTTTCCAAATTAATAATAAGAAATTTTTCATGGGTAGAAATCTGCATATTAGAATGATTTCTGAAGGATCATGTGATACTGAATACTGGAGTAATTATGCTTAAAATTCAGATTTGCATCACAGGAATAAATTACATTTTAACATATATTCAAATACAAATAATATTTCACAAAATTGCTGTTTTTACCGTATTTTTGAGCAAATAAATGCAACCTTGGTGAGCCTAAGAGGCTTCTTTTAAAAACATCTTGGAGTGAACCAGATAATTGTGATCAAGCAGAATCAGGATAATTTCCATTGCATTGTAAAGCACTTGTTTTGACAAATGAAACCTTTTTTTTTCTAGAGGAAGGTCTAGAAGAGATCAGGAAGTTGCTGCTACTGTTGCTTGGCTGTGCAGTGCAGGTAATATGTCACTGTGTGCACATAGATTCTTGACAATTCATTTAACTTTTCTTTTTTTTTCATTGTGCATTTTCATCAAAATGAAGAAGTGGCACTTCTAATATGCAGACCTAAAACTGTCTGTTGCTGTTTTCAGTGTGAAAGAAAAGAGGAGTATATCGAGAAGATACAAAGTCTTCATTTTGACACAAAAGCAGCAATCGCAGCTCATATCCAAGAGGTACTGGAATAGACTACAAGAGACATAATTGCTTGGCAAATATGACACATATGGGCTGGCTGATTATCTGTATAGTCATGTAGTAATTATATTTGATCGGACTTCTCAGGGAGAACTGATTAAAATCATGTCTGCCTGAAAGAAGCCACCTACAGGCATAATGAGTGTCTTAATAACTTAACAAGATTATTATTTGCAGATTGTCAGCAGCATGTAACTATGTCTATTATCTATTATGTACTTTCTTGCCAGGAGGTGTTTTGAATTGAGCAGTTGGTAGATGACACAAAATGTTGTACTTTTATAAAGCTATACAAAATGCTGATTGAGACATGTTTTTGCACTTCCAGGTGACTCAATGTCAGGAGAACGTGTTTGATCTGCATTGGTTGGAGATGGAGGGTCTGTGTCCAGAGGAATGGGAAAATCTCTGCAGAAGTATGAGCATTAACCTCAAAATGTTAGTGGACCAGCGAGACCAGCAATTTGAGGTATCTTAAAAAGTCATTTTGAAATTTCGAAATTCATTCTCTTCCCCACTTTTCTAGGAGATGATCATTCAGTTTCAAAAAGGTTTATTGTGCTTGGCTGCGGTATGAAGGAAAGAAAATATTAGCCGGTGCATAAAATGATAAACAGCCAATGCATTTGACTTTAAATGTCTATTGGGTGAAGCCAAAACAGTTTAGTTGGCTTACTAATTGATTCTCTCTCGCTTTCTCTGCTGGTAGGCCACCGTGGAGCTGATGCAGGGGAAAGAGACGATAAAGTCTGTAGTGTTTGGTGATGACTCCTCCCTCATAGAGTCCGCCAGCAGCCGGCTCCCTTTATCCCAGCAGCATCTGGCACTAGAGCTGACGGACGCTAAAGCCAAGATCAAACGCCTCAGACAGGAGCTGTGAGCAAATGCGCACACACTAAAATGACCTACACATGCACAGATATGATGTATGATCAAACTGTTTATATGGGTGTATGATTGCAATCATTTTAGCAAGCAGAAAATCATGGTTCATGACTGTGGTTTCCTGATTCAATAGGAAATATGTCAACAACTGCACTTATCAAGACATTTCCTGGGGTCTATAGCTGTTAGTGATAGACAATATATTGGCAGCCATATCTGCATTCGTCAACATTCATGATTGCGAATTTTTATTATATTTTATTTTTCATTTTTAAATTAATATTGAAAGCTTATAATATTGGTTTCCAGTGTCCAAAACAATATATCTCATATTACTTCAACATTCTAATCACTTGCACTACACCAGAGTGCAAATAAATGTAATCTTGTACATGATCTTATTTTTCATTGATTTACTTATTTGATAATTAATAAAGCTTCACTGATTAATCTTTAATAGCTGGTTCTCTGGTTACGGTAAAATGTCTGTAGGAAGCTTGCCCCAGATTAAATAGACCCTGGCACAGTGCAGGGTCCGTTCTTATTCTGCTGACCCACTTTGATCCTCTTAGTGTAATGCTACAGACAGTCAACCCCCCTCGTTTCCACCCATCCAGCCTTCTATCCATCAATTTTTTCCATCCATCCACAAACCCACTGTACAGTACTGCTCACACTGCTGCATTCTTGAACTTCTATATTGGAGTATATTCTTGAGCAGCAATTGAGTGTTAATATCTGAACAAAAACAGTACAGCTTTCTCAACGTTTAAAAGTGAATATGTGATGTTTTGATCAACATTTATAGGAAGTAGACTTCAGTTTTTAGTCAAAAGTCAGTTTCATTTGGGGATAAAACATCTTTTGCAGTGAAATTTCTAGGCATACTGAACTATGAAATAACTGAGTTTGGAAAATCAGTGATACAATAATTTTTAGGTGATTATACTAACTTTCTGGTGTAACTTTACAATAACATAAAATATGAATTTAAAACATTATTTAATATTTTTATAAATATGATATATACTGATGTCATGTGAAAAATGCAATTTAATTTTGTCGTAATCTTACAAAAACACAGAGCACTATGCAGAAAACAGATCACAATGATTTTAAAATAACTTTCTGATTTTTGTGTAGCTAGTAAAAGCACATATGCACTGTAAAATGTATAGCGTGAGATATAATTTGTCTCTCATTGTCTGTGTAATGTATGGGTCAGACAAGTGCATGTGCACCATCTGTTTGACAATGGGAAATGCACTTTATTAATGAACCAGTATCTATGAGGGCTATAATTTCTAGGGAGAATGCAAATGTATTTTCTATATTACATTGTGCTGTTTTTTCATGTCAAAGTTTCTTTGGATTTCTTAAAGTAGCAGGTTCTGTTCATCAATATTTCTTATCTTTGGGTATCGATAGGTGCCGCTTTTTTGGCTTGTTGTGCATTTGTGTACACACTTGCATTGGTTATATTTGCATGTACTTATGCTTATGTGCACACATATTTAGCTGTGCGGTTTTGTACTTACTTGTTCTTCTCTGATTAAGTGATTGCATGTTAATCACTCCTCTGAACCTGTGTGAGTATTGAATCTTTAAATCTTCCAAACATCTGTTTCCTGTGTCGCAACAGAGAGGAGAAAAGTGAACAGCTCTTAGACTGCAGGCAGGACCTGGACAATGTGGAGGCGGAGCTTAAAAGACTTCAGCAAGAGGTACTAAAAAGAAAATATTTTAATATGTCTGATCTTTTTATATTTTGCTACATGCACAACTTCAGAACTTTAATTTTCAAAAGATAAAGTAATTTACAGTTCAGCTGTGCTATATTTGTTTAGAAATGGCTAAGGTTTTTATATTAAAGTTTGTTTTTTTCTTCCTTGCTCTTTCTATCCCGTCTACTTTTGTCCGTGGTCAGAACATGCAGCTGTTGACAGATGCACGAGCAGCCAGGATGTACCGTGATGAGCTGGATGCAATGAAAGAAAGAGCCATCAGAGCAGACAAACTGGAGGGTGAAGTGGCTCGCTACCGAGATAAACTTCACAACATGAACTTTTATAAAGTCAAACTGGAGGTGTGCATAGAACAATGTTTATGTGTGCATACAGTACCATTCAGAAGTTTGGGGTTGGTAAGATTTTTTTTTTAATGTTTTTGAAAGAAGTCACTTCGGTTCACCAAGTCTGCAGTTATCTGATCAAAAACTGTGAAAACGTTAATACTGTGAAGTATTAAAATTTAAAATAAATTGGTGTAAAAAATTATGTAATTTATTCCTGTGATAGCAAAGCTGAATTTTCAGCCATTACTCCAGTTATCAGTATCACATGATCCTTCAGAAATCATTCTAATATGCTGATTTGGTGCTTAAAAAATAGAATTATTTGAAAAATCTGAATTCTTTGATGAATGTAAAGTTCTAAAAAAGAGCATTTATTTAAAGTTTTGCTGATGAAATCTTACTGTCCCCAAGCTTCTAGTATATGTGCATGAGTGAGAAATCTCACCTTAACTTTCTTTTTGCCGTTGACAGGAGCTGAAGGAGGATAATCAGGTGTTGATGGAAAGTAAGGCCATGCTGGAGGAAGAGCTACAGAGCATCAAAGCACGATCTGACAAACTGCACCAGCTGGAGAAACACAACCTCCTACTAGAATCAAAACTTCATGACATGGAAGAGGTGATAATTTCCATGAAAATGATCTGCCACAATATGTACCATTTTCTGTTCTTTCCATTCCAAATTATTATTTTTATCTGCTTGACTCGGTTGTCTAATGTGTTTTAGGAAAGAACTGTGGACAGAAGACGAATAGAGGAGCTGCTGGAAAGGAACGTCATCCTGGAGCTCTCTCAGAAAAGGAGTATGGAAGAATCACAACGTTTGGGCTGGGAGCTAGAACTTGCCAAGAACCCTCAACAGAATTCAGGTATATCTAAACATTAGCATTGGCAATTTGACAAGGCATCTTAAAAATGTGATGCTCGTGGACCATTGTGCCATTGAATAAAGGGCCTTTCGCACCGCGGGAACCTTTTCATAGTACCAGAACTAATTGTGGAACTACCCACTTTTTGGCGTTTTCGCACAGCCGGAACTGGGTGCGATTTTAGTACCGGACTGCCTTTTTCGAGAACCAAATTAGCTCCTACTCCGGAGCAGGGTCTAACCAGCACAACTGGTACTAATCGTGACGTAAGTAGACATTGATTGTCCAAGCGCGTACGAAAACGCCCTCACCTGCCATGATTTAAAACGCCGTGTAAACATACTGTAAACATTGTGTCAACTTATTTCGCAAGTATGGAGAACAGCGATAGATGGACGGACGCTGAAGTGCAAGCACTTGTAGCAAATGTAGCACTGGTAGTTGTCGTTGGAGATTCTTAGTCCTCCTTTCCGTTCTTTCAATCGCTTTACGTATACGTCGACTTTCCATGTCCATTATTGTGAAACCCGCGAGACACAACAAAAACACAGCTCCGATCACAGCGTCCTCCATCCTCCTGTTGTTAATATTGTTCTTTGTTTCCGTTGTTGAACGCCGCGCACAAACGTCGCTGTCGACCGGCTTACGTCACTTCTTAGTACACACTCTCGGTGCGAAATGCAACCCTTTAAATGGTACTGGGAAATAGTACGCGCAAAATCGTCCCAGTACTTTAGTACTGTACATTTAGTTCTGGAACTAAAGCGGTGCGAAAGGCTCTTAAGATCCAAACCTTGCTCTTTGAAACCAAGATCTTGCTATTACATAGAAGCATACAGTAGCTTGCACAAAACTGTAAACTTTAATAAACCTAAAATGTGTCTATGGTTGTAGAGCTGAAGTCTTTGGGCCAAGAGGTAACTGAAAAGACATGTAGCAGGTTGCTAAAACTGGAGAAAGAGAACCAGAGGTTGTTGAAGACCCTGGAAGAACTTCAAGGAACCAGTCATTCATTGGATGAGTTCATCTCTGAATCTAAACATATTGAGGAAAATGGGAGGATGGACATAGTAGACTCTAAGATTCAAAAATCTACTCCAGCATTTGCCAACATGCACAACGACCAAATTATCATTAAGACCAGCAATCAGTCCCTTGACACAGAACATCTGCATGCATCTTTGGAAAGTACTAACGGCAATCTTCATTGCCTTGAAGTAGAGCTCCATGAATTGGAGACAGAGAACCAGAGGCCTCAAGTCAATTTCAACCAAAACCAAGGACAAGTAGACATAGTAAACCAAGGTCTAGTGCATGAGAATGGACAACTGGAGCAAGATAAGAGTTGTCTGGTGAAGGAGAATCGGAGATTGCGGCAGCAAGTGAAGATCCAGGAGGCCTCATTGGATAGTAGCAACCTGAAGTTGGTGGTTCTTGAGAAGGAGAACCGTACCCTGGTTAAAAAGATTAACTATCTTAGTGAATCCTTTGCTAAGAACAAAGAGCTTGAGATGGAAAACCAGGAGCTGATTCAACAGACTGGAGTGGACAAGAGGATGATGACGACATTAAGAGAGGTTACCACTATAGCGAATGCTTTGTAGATTATTACACTTTCTCAATATTCTCTTATTTTTCTCAAATTCACTGTTTTCCGCTCCAGGAGCTGCTGGACCAGAGGTTGAAATTGCAACAGAAAGAATCTGATCTTGAGAAATTGGCTTATGAACTAGAGAGGATGAGGTTAAACCAGGAGACACGAATGGGAGATCACGAGGCTGGAGACCAGAGGTATGCAGACATTCATTTATACATTCAGTGAAGCCCAAGGTGATGCTTTTAAATGCCAGATTCCTTAGAAATGTCGAATGACCACCTTTGTCTTTGTCTCCGTCACTCTCTCTCCCAGTCTCAGTCAGTGTAAGCAGTTGGAGTCAGAGCTGGAGTCTTCTCTAATGAAATCCCTGAAGATTAAGAAAGAGAGAATGGCTGCCCTCGAGGCCCGTCTGCAAGAATCGGCCAAGATAAACCAGCAATTGCGACAGGATCTTAAAACTGTGAGTAGAAGTCAAGTCCAAAGCAATATAGTTTACTTGGTAGTCATACTTGAATGGGGAAAGACCAAAACAGTCTACCAAACTCATGTTTCACTAAAACAAAAAAAATATTTTTTTCATTTTTATCCAAAGCAACTGTCTTCATATATATAAATCATATCATATATATAAATGTCTTCATATATATGATTTTTTGCAGGTCAAACAGAACTATGAGGCATTGCTTCAGAGAGATGAGGAGGAAAAGGCAGGACAATGTTCTCCACCAGAGTGGACATGGCATCGAGAGAGTCAGGAGGCCACGTGGGCATTGCTTAAGCTCAAGGATCGACTCATTGAGGTGGAGAGAAATGTGAGTCTCATGAAGGAGCCAGTGTCCACAATCTGTTTAAATACTTAAGGGCGGATTTAAGCATGAAATAATGTTTTATTCCTGCTAAGCATCTTCATAATTTAAGCTGTGTTAAAGATATACATTTTTTGTCAGTAAATGTACGTTTGGGAATCAAACTCACAACATTGGTGTTGTAAGCATCATGCTGTACTAGTTGAGCTACAGAAATCAGATATATATGCCTTTGGTTTTTCTTATGCAGAATGCAACTTTGCAGGCTGAGAAACAGTCATTGCAAACACAAATGCAGACATTGCAGGTGCAGTCAGATGGGTTGCAGGCACAAATAATTGCGTTACAACAGCAGACGGCTTCGTTGCAGGAAAGCAACACAGCACTGCAGACACACAATGCACAACTGCAGGTAAGTCACATTAAACTAAAAGCTATTGCCTTAATTGCACTGCTAATATTGCACATATAGGTATTATAAAATATGATAAAAGTTGCATATACACCGTTCAAAAGTTTGGGTGTGGTTAGAGAAAGTTCCTTAGGTTCACTAATGCTGCATTTATTTGATCAAAAATACAGTAGAAGACAAATATTGTGAAATATTATTAAATAACTGTTTCCTATTTTAATATATTTTAAAATGTAAGTTGTTCAGCTGCTGTTATTCCAATCTTCAGTGTCATTTGATCCCTCAAAGACAACTAAAATTATTATTATTATCAATGTTGAAAACAGCTTGGGCTCTTTAATACTTTTGTGGAAACCATGCTAAATTTAGTTTTTAGGATTCTTGATAAAAAGAACAGCATTCATTTGAAAAATAAATCTTTTGTAACATTTTAAATGACACTTTTTGATCGATTTCATGCTGCGTTAAATAAAAGTGTTCATTTCTTTCTTTCTAATGAATCCTCATTTTCTCTTAGGTAGAGAAGTCCACTGTAACTTCCCAGAATTCCTCTCTGATGGCTCATAATGCACAGCTACAGCGGAAACGGCAGAGTTCGGAGGCTGAGAGGGAGGGCGCGATACGGGAGAGAGAAGATCTGCGCACCGTTAATGAGCTTCTTCTCCGGGACCACGAGAGACTGAGCGTCCTGCATGAGAGACAGGCAGCAGAGATGGAGGTGCTCTCTCACAGGTACTCCATGATGGAGAACAGTCACCGAACCCTGGAGATAGAGCACCGATCACTGGAGGACAGGTTAGTACATACACCATAAGATTAGTTTTTACAAGATGATGATTCCAAGTTCTGTGTAGAGATATAATACCACATACGTGTTATATATATATATATATATATATATATATATGTGTGCGCTGCTTTAGACAAGCACTATTAAACCATGATACTGTTCATGTCTGCCTGATTCCAGGAATAACACGCTACTTCAGCAGCGCGCTCAGCTGGAGGGGTTAGAGAGAGCTCTCAGAGAAGAACAGCAGAAGATGCAGAATGAGATATGCACAAGCAGGAGCACAACAGCAGAGTGCCAAAGACTCCGAGATGAGAAAGACTGGTCAGTGTTGTGTGTGTTCAAATATGTTTGTTTGATTCCTTGGTGTACAGTACAGAAAACAGCTGTCACACTGAAGGTAAAGGGACTCGATTATGTTTTAACCCTCATGGTCATGACCTGCAGAGGATTTTCTTTTTCCCTAAAATGCTAGTTAATGTTATCGCATTGGACTAAAACTTACTGACTTTGCTTACACAGGTTATAACAATTTCCCTCCTAAAACTGGATAATTTTTGTATTTTTTGTATTTTTTTCTGTTACCAGTACTGTTACTGGTGTTACCAGTAAAAAAAATGACTAGTCTACAAAATATTACTTAGAAATCTTTTATCATGCTATATTATTATCAAATATTGAATTCAGTCTTTTTATCAACTTGTTTTCTTTCAGTTAGCACAGTTTTACTATTTCTTTTTGGAACTGATTGATTGTAGGCCTCATTGATCTGAGCTTATGCACATCCATTTTTGAGTGAACATTGCCAGAGTTATCCACAAATAATGCTTTTTTAAATTTTTTATACTAAAAAAAAAAAAAAAAGAGGTGCATAAGCTCTTCAGTCAGTTCCAAAAAGAATCCCAAAACCTGTATTGATTGAAAGAAAACAAGTTGACAAAAAGATTGAATCCAAGATTTGGTGATAATATGTGACCCTGGAGCTCTTAAGTCGTTGGGGTATATTTGTAGCAATAGCCAAAAATACATTGTATGGGTCAAAATTATTGATTTTTCTTTTATGCCAAAAATCATTAGGAATAAGTAAAGACCATGTTCCATAAAGATATTTTGTAAATGTCCTACTGTAAATATATCCAAACTTAATTTTTGATTAGTAATATGCATTGCTAAGAACTTCATTTGGACAACTTTAAAGTCGATTTTCTCAATATTTTGATTTTTTTGCACCATCAGATTCCAGATTTTCAAATAGTTGTACCTCGGCCAAATATTGTCCTATCATAACAAACCATACATCAATGGAAAGCTTATTTATGCTAGATGGTGTATAAATCTCAATTTCAAAAAATTGACCCTTATGACTGGTTTTGTGGTCTAGGGTCACATATAGCATAATGAGAGATTCACAAGCAATTGTTAAAAGGGCAGTCATTTTTGACAGGGAACACCAATGTACGTCGAGGATTTTATTTTAGACATTCTATTTTAGAGCTAGTGTTAATCTACAGTAATATAATTACCTTAATATATAAATATAAATATTAGATTATATAATATATGAATGGAAAAAAGGGTTTCACATTTTTAAAAACACTGTGCTTTATCCTCCTCCCAGGCTGAATCAAACCTACCAGAAGCTGTTGGCAGAGAATGAGGAACTTCAAGTTGAGCACAAGAGCATAAAGAGCCAGTTGAACTCCTGCAAACTGGAGCAGACACAGCTGGAGTCAGAGCTGTCCAAACTCAAGCAGCAGAACCAGCAGCTGGAAATCACCTGCATTAAACTGACCAACCAGTGTGAGGTGCGTAGCAGTCAATCAGAGCAGAATGTTCTTGGAAGATTTTACTTCCATCTTTTACACACCTGCAGATCATGTCATCATCCATGCTGGTTAAAACTGGTAGAAACTGGACAAAGTCTTTGCATTTCAAACAAAACTACTGATTAAATACTGTAAGTTCATGATGAATCACCTACTTTTGTGCTTCCGTTCAGTTGCTGACCCAGCTGAAGGCGAACTTGGAGGAAGAGAACCGACACTTGCTGGACCAGATCCAGAGCCTGATGCTGCAGAACCGAACCCTGCTAGATCAGACCATGGAGAGCAAGGACTTGTTCCATGTGGAGCAGAGACAATATATGTGAGAGACATTTGTTCTGTCTACGCAGCAAAGAAATCAGTTAAAGACATCTTATTAATATTCTGAAAAATCTGCAAAGCAGTGGTTCTCACATTATGATTTATCACCAAAGTTATTTCTGCATAGTTAGGATAATACAACAAATAAATTATTAAAGGGAAGACAAAACAATTCCCATATCTTTAGTTGTTGGCATCAATGTCTGTGCATCCAGACTATAGAAATTTAGCACAAATTTATCTGCTGCTTGGTTGAAGCCAATCAAATTACGTAGATGCCAACATGGGCAAGTTTCCTTGACATTCCCTTATTCTCGAAAACTATAAACAAACTATGCAAGGTCAAAAAACATAACCCAGACGACAATAAATATGGGCTGACTTCCAGATAAACATGGTGTGTGCTGACCACTATTTGTTTTGTGCTGTGAATTAACAAGAGCATGAACTTTTTTAGAGCATGACATTTTTGTATATTTTTCTATAATAAGTAACATAACTGAATGCAAAATCTGAGAAATAGCAGTCTCTTAGCTAGTGAACTGGGGCTTCAAAATGACTTAAAATGAGACAAAACAAGCATTAAAATAAACTAAAACAACTTCAAATCAAGAGAGTTCCCCTTCGACAACCTTTTTTGTCTTTGTAGAATCAGTATAGTAAACTAAAACCATAAAAAACCTTGTTACATGAAATAAAATAAACTTTAAATGAAATTAAATATTAAAAAAGTAAACTTATTTTCAGCTAGTTGCCAAACCAGAATAACTCAAATTAAAACTAAAACTATATAGATATACAAACTATATAGATAAAAAAATAAATAAAAATAAATAAAAAAACGACAACTTAAATTTGAATTAAAACTGAAAAAATTAAAAACAAAATATATATTAAAAACAGCTTTACAATATTTTATTGGGTAGAAAATGTGAGAATTCATATTGTTGTGGACAATGGAGGTCATCAATGAAGGAATCAAAAAGATTGAAAACTTTTGATGGCACATTATGGCATATAAGCGCTAGACTAACTGTAATGTTTTTTTTGACAGAGACAAACTGAATGAACTCAGAAGGCATAAAAATGTAGAAAAACTATATAGATATACAAACTATATAGATAAAAAATAAAAAAAAATTAATAAAAAAACGACAACTTAAATTTGAATTAAAACTGAAAAAATTAAAAACAAAATATATATTAAAAACAGCTTTACAATATTTTATTGGGTAGAAAATGTGAGAATTCATATTGTTGTGGACAATGGAGGTCATCAATGAAGGAATCAAAAAGATTGAAAACTTTTGATGGCACATTATGGCATATAAGCGCTAGACTAACTGTAATGTTTTTTTTGACAGAGACAAACTGAATGAACTCAGAAGGCAGAAGGAAAAGCTGGAAGAGAAAATCATGGATCAGTACAAGTTCTATGACCCGTCACCACCACGCAGGTACCATCTCATGATGTGATGTTAACAGAAGCTTTTTGCATACAAAAAAAAAATAAAGATCAAATGTTCATTTATCACGATTTCTGTCTTCAAACACTTAATCAATGTAGACGGGGCAACTGGATAACGCTGAAGATGAGGAAGTTGATGAAGACGAGGACTCGAGATCAGGAGCATGTTCGTTCCTCAACTCCCCAGCTCCGCTCGGAGTCATGCGAGGGTCTGGATGACCTGCGCTGCAACGACAACGGCTCCTTTATGGGTTCCCAGGGCTCTGAGGAATCTGCTTCCAACTCCCTTAATGGTGACAGCGTGTCCCCTAAGAGGAGCAGCAGTGAGTATAACCTCAGTTACATGAAACTGTCACAGTCCAGCCATTCCAGCCAGGAACATCCAGAAACAAGCCACTCAGTCAGCAGCAAACCCTTCATCCCGACATGCCAAGGTCAGGAGAAGGAGAACGGAACAATTTGTGGCAGACGACTGACATGGAGCAGCCAAGCAAAGGATAGATACCATAGTAAATCACCCCACAAATCACCTCTGCTGATTAGAAAACTCCTCAAATTCT
>NW_015639792.1:533661-552646 GCF_001515625.1 Sinocyclocheilus rhinocerous
CATTTTTGACACAATTACTCATTAATTTTTGACCCGGCATAACAGTATAAATCAGTGGTTCTCAGCCAGGGGGCCGGGGCCCACTATAGAGGGCCTCAACAAACTTCTAAAGGGGCCTTAGAATTACTTATTTTAAATTATTTAAAATAAGACAAAACAAGCATTAAAATAAACTAAAACAACTTCAAATCAAGAGAGTTCCCCTTCGACAACCTTTTTTGTCTTTGTAGAATCAGTATAGTAAACTAAAACCATAAAAAACCTTGTTACATGAAATAAAATAAACTTTAAATGAAATTAAATATTAAAAAAGTAAACTTATTTTCAGCTAGTTGCCAAACCAGAATAACTCAAATTAAAACTTAAATAAAAATGTAGAAAAACTATATAGATATACAAACTATATAGATAAAAAATAAAAAAAAATTAATAAAAAAACGACAACTTAAATTTGAATTAAAACTGAAAAAATTAAAAACAAAATATATATTAAAAACAGCTTTACAATATTTTATTGGGTAGAAAATGCGAGAATTCATATTGTTGTGGACAATGGAGGTCATCAATGAAGGAATCAAAAAGATTGAAAACTTTTGATGGCACATTATGGCATATAAGCGCTAGACTAACTGTAATGTTTTTTTTGACAGAGACAAACTGAATGAACTCAGAAGGCAGAAGGAAAAGCTGGAAGAGAAAATCATGGATCAGTACAAGTTCTATGACCCGTCACCACCACGCAGGTACCATCTCATGATGTGATGTTAACAGAAGCTTTTTGCATACAAAAAAAAAATCAAGATCAAATGTTCATTTATCACGATTTCTGTCTTCAAACACTTAATCAATGTAGACGGGGCAACTGGATAACGCTGAAGATGAGGAAGTTGATGAAGACGAGGACTCGAGATCAGGAGCATGTTCGTTCCTCAACTCCCCAGCTCCGCTCGGAGTCATGCGAGGGTCTGGATGACCTGCGCTGCAACGACAACGGCTCCTTTATGGGTTCCCAGGGCTCTGAGGAATCTGCTTCCAACTCCCTTAATGGTGACAGCGTGTCCCCTAAGAGGAGCAGCAGTGAGTATAACCTCAGTTACATGAAACTGTCACAGTCCAGCCATTCCAGCCAGGAACATCCAGAAACAAGCCACTCAGTCAGCAGCAAACCCTTCATCCCGACATGCCAAGGTCAGGAGAAGGAGAATGGAACAATTTGTGGCAGACGACTGACATGGAGCAGCCAAGCAAAGGATAGATACCATAGTAAATCACCCCACAAATCACCTCTGCTGATTAGAAAACTCCTCAAATTCTGCCCTAAGCAAACCTGCCACAGAAAACTAAAAGAAGAGTTCAGTTCTTCAAAATAAACACTTATTTGACCTATGTTTCCTGATTTATGTGAAGTCTGTGAGTCTGTTATCTTTTTTGGTCCTCCATTTTTTTCCACACAATATTTCGGTAACACTTTATTTTAAGGTGTCCTTGTTACACGTTACATGTACTTATTATTATAAGTATGCATAATTACATGCAAGTAACCCTAAGCCAATCCCTAGTCCTACATATTACTCAGTACTTAAATGTATAATTACACTCGACACCTTAAAAAGTATAACCAATATTTCTTATGTTTTTTAAAGGGGTCATATCAGGAGGAATCAAGTGTTGCTTGAGATAAAAGAGCTTTATGAAAACATACTGTACTTTAATTTTCAGAACTCAGAAATTCAGTCAAACAATGCAAGTCAATGGGTTTTAAATAAAAAAACAAAACAAAAACAAATCATATTTAATAATATATTCTTTTTTTAAATGAAATGGCCTCTTTAAAACAAGAAATACATGTGTCATAAAATCATAGAATTTAGCAAAATGTCTTAAAATTCCAAGTAGGTAGCCAAAAAAGATGAGTGATGTATGTGTGTAAAGAGCTTTATGAAAACATACTGTACTTTAATTTTCAGAACTCAGAAATTCAGTCAAACAATGCAAGTCAATGGGTTTTAAATAAAAAAACAAAACAAAAACAAATCATATTTAATAATATATTCTTTTTTTTAATGAAATGGCCTCTTTAAAACAAGAAATACATGTGTCATAAAATCATAGAATTTAGCAAAATGTCTTAAAATTCCAAGTAGGTAGCCAAAAAAGATGAGTGATGTATGTGTGTCGTTGTTTTGTGATTTTTCATGTTCTTTCCTTCAAAACAATTTCCTTCTTTCACTATGACAACGTTCACAAACTCTCTTATTGTCATGTTTTTCCTCCCTCGTTTCCTGTCTTCACATTTTCCATTGTGGTGATCAAGTCAGCACCCTGAAAATGTTTCATGTTAAGCGTAACAAACCAAAGGATAAAGACAAAGTCAAGTCTCTCTTCCGCCGATCTCTGTGTAAGACCTCAGATCCTGACTATCCTTTAACAGCTGTGCCCTCACTTTCAGTGCTTTTTATTTGAATACATGATAAGATTAATAATCATCAGCCATTAGAGCTTAAATATATAAAAACTTACATTTTTATCATTTTAGAAGTAAATCAATGCCTTTTATTCTTCAGTGAAGAGAAAATGATAATGCAAGATAAATGCTTGAACTCCCTCAAGACAAATGCTGCCTCCCCTTTGAGCCCCATAAAACTCATCTCATGTCATCTTCATGTCTTGTCATGTTCCATCTCAGCCATGAATGACCTGCTGCAGTCAGAGGGATGTTTGGATGAGGACTCTGGGAAGCAGGAAGATCAGCCAGAAGAGCAAATAATGCAGCACGCCATTGCCATTTCAAAAAAACACTCCTCATCATTTCATCACTACTCTTCCATAGACAATCATACAATAATCTGTAATCAAGGTACTAGGTCAAAATGCACATTATTCAGTTTATCTGTCCTATTTTTTGGATCCTACCATTCAAAGCACCATAGAAACATGCCAACAACCATTCTAAACACCTTAGCTGCAAAGAAACATTTTGACAACCCAGAAAACTATAGCAACTATAAAGCAATATACTGTAGGATAAAAAACACTCAGAACATTGCATAGCAACACCTTGGCAATCCAGAACACAATAACAACAGGCTAAGAAACACTAAAGTTGTGTCCCAAATGACACACTATACCCTATGCACTTATATACTATGTACTTGCACACTCAACCTTGTAGGGCATAGAAGAGTGCACAATTATGCAAATTGAGATGCACCTTTAGCAACTGCATAGAAATGCCCTGGCAACCACCAAAGTAACCTAGCAACATCCTAAAAGCCACTCAACAACCGCAAAGAAACATTCTGCCAACCAATAACTTTGTATTGCGGCCACAACTTTCGCATGGGCAAGCACCATTTCACCGCTTTGGTGCTTCGCTGCTTTGCAAAATAAGTGTCTTATTAGTAATTATCCACATTTTATACGTCTGTCTTAAAGAATAACTGGAATATATCTAGATTATCTAACTACCTGTTTACACATTTTTTCCTTTCAGGTAAAGATTTTCAAGGAGACACAATTCCACCAAGGCTTGCAAATGGCACTGAAGGCCAAGATAATGGTAAGAATTTGTTGGTAGACTACACTTTCAGAGTGATGCATGAACTTAAAGGAGAAGTTCACTTCCAGAATGAAAATTTCCTGATAATTTACTCACCCCCATGTCATCCAAGATGCTCTCTGATCCAAGTCTTTCTTTCTTCAGTCGCAAAGAAATTCGTTTTTTTTTTTTTAAGGAAAACATTCCAGGAATTTTCTCCATATAGTGGACTTCAATGGTGGCCAACGGGTTGAAGGTCTAAATTGCAGTTTCAATGCGGCTTCAAAGGGCTCTACGCGATCCCAGCTGAGGAATAAGGGTCTTATCTAGCGAAACGATTGGTCATTTTCTAAGAAAAATACAAATTTATATTCTTTTTAACCACAAATGCTCATCTTGCACCAGCTCTGCGACGCGCATCTTTACGCATTACCAAGGCTTGCAAATGGCACTGAAGGCCAAGATAATGGTAAGAATTTGTTGGTAGACTACACTTTCAGAGTGATGCATGAACTTAAAGGAGAAGTTCACTTCCAGAATGAAAATTTCCTGATAATTTACTCACCCCCATGTCATCCAAGATGATCTCTGATCCTAGTCTTTCTTTCTTCAGTCGCAAAGAAATTCGTTTTTTTTTTTTTTAAGGAAAACATTCCAGGAATTTTCTCCATATAGTGGACTTCAATGGTGGCCAACGGGTTGAAGGTCTAAATTGCAGTTTCAATGCGGCTTCAAAGGGCTCTACGCGATCCCAGCTGAGGAATAAGGGTCTTATCTAGCGAAACGATTGGTCATTTTCTAAGAAAAATACAAATTTATATTCTTTTTAACCACAAATGCTCATCTTGCACCAGCTCTGCGACGCGCATCTTTACGCATTGCATAATCACGCTGGAAAGTTCATGCGTGGTTAGTTCTTCTGTGTACTTTGGTTCAAAAAGGTAGGGTAGGGCGAAAAACTCCTCTCATTTTCTCCTCCAACTACAAAATTGTCCAGCATTGTCGTTTTACTTTTTTTTGTAAAGGGCGTTTGACTTTCTTTGCACGTTCCCTATGTAAACACTGGTCGGTACTTCTGCCTATACCTCACACGTGCATGATTACATAATGCATGAAGTCGAACTAGTGCAAGACAAGCATTTGTGGTTAAAAAGTATATTTAGTAAGTATTTTTCTTAGAAAGTGACTGATCATTTCACTAGATAAGACCCTTATTCCTCAGCTGGGATTGTGTGGAGCCCTTTGAAGCTGCACTGAAACTGCAATTTGGACCTTCAACCCATTGGCCGCCATTCAAGTCCACTATATAGAGAAAAATGTTTTCCTCAAAAAAGTTTATTTTCGACTGAAGAAAGAAAGACTTGGATCTTGGATGACATGGGGGTGAGTAAATTATCAGGAAACTGTCATTCTGGAAGTGAACTTCTCCTTTAAACTTCCTCTAATTGACATTTTCACCAGGCCTGAATGGCAAATCGAGTCGCGCCCCAAGCGTGAGCAGTGGCGAGTTCTGCATAAGCCTGGAGAACGAGGCCTGGTCCAGTGATAGCAGCCCCCTTCCGGATCCACTCTCGTCCAGCCGGCAACGATTCAGAGACTCCCCTTCCCCAGCCCGACCCAACCATGAGGATCTCAGGCAGGGCTACAGCTCCTCAGGGAGTGGTGTACGCAGAACCAGCAGTGGAAAATCCGCTGGAGAACGTTCAGCCCAAAAGCTGGACAAAGCAAGCATTGGATTGTATAAAACTCAGAGTGTGCAAAGTACAGAGTCTGAGTCTAAACCTGCTCTTGAGACGCAGGGGAAGTCCTCCTCCGTATCGGGGTGTTTGAACTGCTTTGCCACGCCAATGCGAAGCCCTAAAACAGGCCAGGCTCTGTCCACTCTGCCCCGCGCCAGCTGTGTCATCTCAACGTCAGAGGGCAACAGTCGACGTGCCAGTGTCCATAGCACTATGTCAGTGAAGCCAGCGGGAACGGTGTCAAGTAAGAACGGTGCTGAACCTCAGCCTGACCCCAGTGATGAGGTATTAAAAGAAAGCCCTGACTTGGAAGAGGAAGACCACAAACCAGAACAGCGTTTTGATTCACCATTCACCATTGATTCGGTCTTCACAAACACAATTTTCAGTGAGTGAAGTTAAAATGATACCAGTTAGAAAAGGTTCCACGTAAACCCCTTTACTGAAATCATACCAGAATCATATAAATACGAACATCTTATTCTGACCATGTGAAAGGCAACTATGCACTATGATTATGCCATCTCTGAGGTGAATTCAGGCATAATCAGTCAGGAAGACAAGAAACAATCCTCGTCCTTGAACAATCCTCAACTACGGTCCTTAATTTTTCTTGGTTGACACATGTATATTTTTTCCCCTATCACTCAATATTTTGTCTCCTAATCTCTATTGTTTGCATTTTAACTATGTAGTAACTGATCCCAAGTTTTTTTTTTTTTTTTCCAAATTCCATGCATGAAGGTTAAATGTAAAAAATTAAAATTAAATACAAGTGTCCCTTTGAGCATGTAGCATCAAGACTGCTGTGGTTCATTTGTTCTGACTACTGTATATTAAAGTCTTTTTCCTTTTTTGCAGTATAGAGGAGCAGTATTTTTTAGCTAAAATGCACCTTGTGTTTGTTAAAAACCAGTTAATATCTCAGAGTACCTGTGTATCTTGCTTAAGTTTCATCATGTTTTCCTTCTAACGTAATAAAACCTGTTTGTTTGTTGTGCTGGTTGTGCTTATGTTTCCTATTTGTAAGCAGGTTTGAAATATAAATAAAAAGACTACGATTTTGATTAATAAAGCCTCACTAATATAGACAATGTGGTTTTTGATGACTTTGGTGGCTCAGTAAGTTGAAATTTCCATTCATTGAAATGTCAGGACGTTTTCTGACATATAGGAGACATTTGAACACTAAAAGGTAATCGTTTAAAGGTATTAATTTAAAATATTAATTGTATCTTAAGTACAAACAGAAATCCACCCCAGCAATCAACAATGTTTTCCTCCACTAAGCGCATACAGCTGTGATTGGTTCATCCTGACAAGGGCTGAGAAAAGTAACAGGTACCACGCGCTTTGGTATTAGTAGCCTTCATATTTAGACATTTTCCAACAATTTGAAAAATAATGTTTCATAAAATACGTAAAAAGCAAGCAAAAAGTACATAATAAAGTATGCTTGCACAAACAAGAGCTTTGTCTTTGTGAAGCTTCCAGTACACAGAAGAAATACAACTAGACATTACGCATGTACACAATAGACAAGATATGCATGTACATATGATTAGTTAAAAATACAAGTATAAATAGTGTATTGGGCATTTTACCCAAATATGTCTGAGCGTGTTAATTTGACTTGTTCAATTTCTATATCACAATATTTTAGAGAGCTCCATGGACTTTGTGATTATGTCGCCACCGCGTGTTTGTGTTTTGAACTGCATTCTGCGCAATACATTGTGGGATACACTGTCATGGCGGCGCCCTTACAACAGAAATGACATCTGACTTTAGATATTATTTGCCTAAGTTGATTTTTTCTTCTTTTCTTCTTCTGCTTTCAAAGTCTGTATACTGAATGAATTCAGCGGTGGCTGTGTTGAGTGCACTTCCTCTTATTTAGTAAGTAGAAAACGTGCCTTGGTATTAGCGTGTGTTTTATGATTATTTATGACATTTATCATTGTAATACCATTTTATATGAACATATACTGGGGTAATACAAAGTCTTTTGGCATGTACCATGGTAATACCATGGTGTTCTTCGAATTGGCTGGAGTACCATGCAAATAGAATGACACATACAGTAATCATTCAGTGCCATTGCATTTATTAAATTATCATGGTATTAACATTTGATACCATCACTGTACCATGGCGTGACAGTACATAGGGACCAAATATCTTTAGTAATAGGTTAATTTGTGTCAAATCTAAACATTTGCATAAAACAAGCTATTTAAATATTGATATTCATCATACCTCTCAACTGTCATTTTAAAGTAATTTGTCTTCTAAGTTGTGCTGTATGTGTATTGATTGTCCTGGATTAACGCAATATTTGCACATTATCTGTATATAAACTGTAGCTTAATTTATTATTATTTTTTTTTAAATTAGAAAATCTGCAATGAAGCGGATAGCAACCTTGATTGGCAGGACTGCAGTGTCCTGTTGGCATCATGGGAGCCCACATTTTCCCCCTCTACCTGCCTGGGCCCCTGGACCTCCTTACACCTGTCCGCAGATCCGACACCTGGCTGCAAAACAGGCCAGTCTCAAAATGTCAAACCCTTCGCTAATGCTTATCAGAATAGTTTGAATGCCTTGTGTGCGTGTGCTGAGCAGAATGTGCTTTGTTTGTCCTGCTGTAGAATAAGGGCCAATTCAAAGGTCAGAAGATCAACTCCAAACCAGTGAAACTAGAGAAACAACAGAAGCAGGAGGTGGAGATCAAACAGAGGATGACTGTGTCAGAACTCGCCAAGGCCATGAATAAAGACATTGGTGAGTGTTATGGCCACATGCATTTATTTCAATAAAATAGGATTAAAAACAGTAATATTGTGAAATGTTATTACAATTCAAAATAGCTGTTTTCAATTTGAATATATTTTAAAATGTAATTTATTTCTGTGATCAAAGCTGAATTTTCAGCATCATTACCCCAGTTTTCAGAGTCACACGATCCTTCAGAAATCATTCTAATTTGCTGCTCAAGAAAAATTTCTCATTATTATCAATGTTGAAAACAGTTGTGCTGCTTCATATTTTTGTGGAAACTGCAATGCTTTTTTCAGGATTCTTTGATGAATATAAAGTTCAAAATAACAGCATTTATTGGAAATAGCCATCTTTTGTAGCACTGTTATTTTTTTACTGTCATTTTTAATCACTTTCATCCACCCATGCTGAATAAAATTAATTTCTGTAGAATAAAATATCTTACAGGCCCCAAATGGTAATAACAGTAGTGTATATCTGTGTTATTCCATCCTTAGATCATGTCTATGAGGCCCTGCTCAACACAGATGTCGATCTGGACGAGTTGGAGCCCGACACAGTGCTGGAGGAGAAATGGATAAAAGAAGCAGTAAAGAGATCGGGAATGAAACACAAATGGGCCAAACTCGTAGAAACCAAAGTCAGAGAAAACAAAGATATCCAGAGACAGTGAGAACTATTTTAATAGTGAGTTTATATATGTATCATTTGTCCCTTTCTGTAATTTCTGTTTGAATTGTTGTCAGACCTCCCCCAGATCCCGCTCAGTTAGTTCCTCGAGCTCCAGTGGTGACCATCATGGGTCATGTAGATCATGGGAAGACCACCCTGCTGGACAGTCTGAGGAAGAGTCAGATCGCTGCGCAGGAGGCGGGGGGAATCACGCAACACATCGGAGCGTTTCGAGGTACTGAACACCCATTTACAGTTTTTTGTTTATCCTCAGAGACCCGGTGTAGCAGAATTGTAGAATATAATTTGTATGAAGCAATCAAATAATACCTCATTTTCACTAAATATTAGTAAAAAAAACTCACATAACAGTAGCTGACACTGAATTTTTATCAAGCAAAAGTTTTGGTTGTAAAAAATGTGAATGTAATTGCCACTGCTTGTTGAAGTGACACAAAATGTTGATAGCACATGGCACGGACCCAATTCTCAATGCTTTTGGAACAAAATGATCTATTTATAAAGTACACACAAGTGTAGCAAAAATGCAACGCTGGAGATCAGTACTCAAATCTGTTGCTGCTGTCACACAATGGAGCCTATTCAATTAATGATACAATTTTTTCTGTTTTCTGAGCTGTTTCGTCATTGGCCCTGTCCCAAATGGAACACTTCATGTCTTACGGACTTAAGGCCCGTTCACACCAAGCACGATAACTATAAAGATAACGATAAAGGTATAGGCTGTTTCTCAATTCCAAGAACGCAAAGAACGGACTTGCGTTATTGCGTTATACGGATATTGCAAGAAGCGAGGACACAGAAGGCACCCTTATGAGAATTGAGATGTGCTGCGTTCTTGCTTAACTGACCGCATAGTCACAGCATAAGCAGCGGCCAATGAACCATAAATATAACATAACATTACAAACAAATGTCATAACTTATTAAAGCATTTCATACTATCATAGATATTATTTACATATAATTGTATATCGTTTTATTTTACAGCGTTATATTTTGAACTATGACTATGTTAAGATTCATTTTAATATGCCAATAAAAATACTGCAGACTTTCTCCGGGTCTTATAACTTTATTAAAATTAAGCAAAACAAAACGATAAATGTTTACTTTCAAGAGCCGTCAAATATTTGTGAGAGCGAGTATTTAAAATATTAATTGTATCTTAAGTACAAACAGAAATCCACCCCAGCAATCAACAATGTTTTCCTCCACTAAGCGCATACAGCTGTGATTGGTTCATCCTGACAAGGGCTGAGAAAAGTAACAGGTACCACGCGCTTTGGTATTAGTAGCCTTCATATTTAGACATTTTCCAACAATTTGAAAAATAATGTTTCATAAAATACGTAAAAAGCAAGCAAAAAGTACATAATAAAGTATGCTTGCACAAACAAGAGCTTTGTCTTTGTGAAGCTTCCAGTACACAGAAGAAATACAACTAGACATTACGCATGTACACAATAGACAAGATATGCATGTACATATGATTAGTTAAAAATACAAGTATAAATAGTGTATTGGGCATTTTACCCAAATATGTCTGAGCGTGTTAATTTGACTTGTTCAATTTCTATATCACAATATTTTAGAGAGCTCCATGGACTTTGTGATTATGTCGCCACCGCGTGTTTGTGTTTTGAACTGCATTCTGCGCAATACATTGTGGGATACACTGTCATGGCGGCGCCCTTACAACAGAAATGACATCTGACTTTAGATATTATTTGCCTAAGTTGATTTTTTCTTCTCACCTCTGCTTTCAAAGTCTGTATACTGAATGAATTCAGCGGTGGCTGTGTTGAGTGCACTTCCTCTTATTTAGTAAGTAGAAAACGTGCCTTGGTATTAGCGTGTGTTTTATGATTATTTATGACATTTATCATTGTAATACCATTTTATATGAACATATACTGGGGTAATACAAAGTCTTTTGGCATGTACCATGGTAATACCATGGTGTTCTTCGAATTGGCTGGAGTACCATGCAAATAGAATGACACATACAGTAATCATTCAGTGCCATTGCATTTATTAAATTATCATGGTATTAACATTTGATACCATCACTGTACCATGGCGTGACAGTACATAGGGACCAAATATCTTTAGTAATAGGTTAATTTGTGTCAAATCTAAACATTTGCATAAAACAAGCTATTTAAATATTGATATTCATCATACCTCTCAACTGTCATTTTAAAGTAATTTGTCTTCTAAGTTGTGCTGTATGTGTATTGATTGTCCTGGATTAACGCAATATTTGCACATTATCTGTATATAAACTGTAGCTTAATTTATTATTTTTTTTTTTTAAATTAGAAAATCTGCAATGAAGCGGATAGCAACCTTGATTGGCAGGACTGCAGTGTCCTGTTGGCATCATGGGAGCCCACATTTTCCCCCTCTACCTGCCTGGGCCCCTGGACCTCCTTACACCTGTCCGCAGATCCGACACCTGGCTGCAAAACAGGCCAGTCTCAAAATGTCAAACCCTTCGCTAATGCTTATCAGAATAGTTTGAATGCCTTGTGTGCGTGTGCTGAGCAGAATGTGCTTTGTTTGTCCTGCTGTAGAATAAGGGCCAATTCAAAGGTCAGAAGATCAACTCCAAACCAGTGAAACTAGAGAAACAACAGAAGCAGGAGGTGGAGATCAAACAGAGGATGACTGTGTCAGAACTCGCCAAGGCCATGAATAAAGACATTGGTGAGTGTTATGGCCACATGCATTTATTTCAATAAAATAGGATTAAAAACAGTAATATTGTGAAATGTTATTACAATTCAAAATAGCTGTTTTCAATTTGAATATATTTTAAAATGTAATTTATTTCTGTGATCAAAGCTGAATTTTCAGCATCATTACCCCAGTTTTCAGAGTCACACGATCCTTCAGAAATCATTCTAATTTGCTGCTCAAGAAAAATTTCTCATTATTATCAATGTTGAAAACAGTTGTGCTGCTTCATATTTTTGTGGAAACTGCAATGCTTTTTTCAGGATTCTTTGATGAATATAAAGTTCAAAATAACAGCATTTATTGGAAATAGCCATCTTTTGTAGCACTGTTATTTTTTTACTGTCATTTTTAATCACTTTCATCCACCCATGCTGAATAAAATTAATTTCTGTAGAATAAAATATCTTACAGGCCCCAAATGGTAATAACAGTAGTGTATATCTGTGTTATTCCATCCTTAGATCATGTCTATGAGGCCCTGCTCAACACAGATGTCGATCTGGACGAGTTGGAGCCCGACACAGTGCTGGAGGAGAAATGGATAAAAGAAGCAGTAAAGAGATCGGGAATGAAACACAAATGGGCCAAACTCGTAGAAACCAAAGTCAGAGAAAACAAAGATATCCAGAGACAGTGAGAACTATTTTAATAGTGAGTTTATATATGTATCATTTGTCCCTTTCTGTAATTTCTGTTTGAATTGTTGTCAGACCTCCCCCAGATCCCGCTCAGTTAGTTCCTCGAGCTCCAGTGGTGACCATCATGGGTCATGTAGATCATGGGAAGACCACCCTGCTGGACAGTCTGAGGAAGAGTCAGATCGCTGCGCAGGAGGCGGGGGGAATCACGCAACACATCGGAGCGTTTCGAGGTACTGAACACCCATTTACAGTTTTTTGTTTATCCTCAGAGACCCGGTGTAGCAGAATTGTAGAATATAATTTGTATGAAGCAATCAAATAATACCTCATTTTCACTAAATATTAGTAAAAAAAACTCACATAACAGTAGCTGACACTGAATTTTTATCAAGCAAAAGTTTTGGTTGTAAAAAATGTGAATGTAATTGCCACTGCTTGTTGAAGTGACACAAAATGTTGATAGCACATGGCACGGACCCAATTCTCAATGCTTTTGGAACAAAATGATCTATTTATAAAGTACACACAAGTGTAGCAAAAATGCAACGCTGGAGATCAGTACTCAAATCTGTTGCTGCTGTCACACAATGGAGCCTATTCAATTAATGATACAATTTTTTCTGTTTTCTGAGCTGTTTCGTCATTGGCCCTGTCCCAAATGGAACACTTCATGTCTTACGGACTTAAGGCCCGTTCACACCAAGCACGATAACTATAAAGATAACGATAAAGGTATAGGCTGTTTCTCAATTCCAAGAACGCAAAGAACGGACTTGCGTTATTGCGTTATACGGATATTGCAAGAAGCGAGGACACAGAAGGCACCCTTATGAGAATTGAGATGTGCTGCGTTCTTGCTTAACTGACCGCATAGTCACAGCATAAGCAGCGGCCAATGAACCATAAATATAACATAACATTACAAACAAATGTCATAACTTATTAAAGCATTTCATACTATCATAGATATTATTTACATATAATTGTATATCGTTTTATTTTACAGCGTTATATTTTGAACTATGACTATGTTAAGATTCATTTTAATATGCCAATAAAAATACTGCAGACTTTCTCCGGGTCTTATAACTTTATTAAAATTAAGCAAAACAAAACGATAAATGTTTACTTTCAAGAGCCGTCAAATATTTGTGAGAGCGAGTCCCTTACAACAGAAATGACATCTGACTTTAGATATTATTTGCCTAAGTTGATTTTTTCTTCTTTTCTTCTTCTGCTTTCAAAGTCTGTATACTGAATGAATTCAGCGGTGGCTGTGTTGAGTGCACTTCCTCTTATTTAGTAAGTAGAAAACGTGCCTTGGTATTAGCGTGTGTTTTATGATTATTTATGACATTTATCATTGTAATACCATTTTATATGAACATATACTGGGGTAATACAAAGTCTTTTGGCATGTACCATGGTAATACCATGGTGTTCTTCGAATTGGCTGGAGTACCATGCAAATAGAATGACACATACAGTAATCATTCAGTGCCATTGCATTTATTAAATTATCATGGTATTAACATTTGATACCATCACTGTACCATGGCGTGACAGTACATAGGGACCAAATATCTTTAGTAATAGGTTAATTTGTGTCAAATCTAAACATTTGCATAAAACAAGCTATTTAAATATTGATATTCATCATACCTCTCAACTGTCATTTTAAAGTAATTTGTCTTCTAAGTTGTGCTGTATGTGTATTGATTGTCCTGGATTAACGCAATATTTGCACATTATCTGTATATAAACTGTAGCTTAATTTATTATTTTTTTTTTTTAAATTAGAAAATCTGCAATGAAGCGGATAGCAACCTTGATTGGCAGGACTGCAGTGTCCTGTTGGCATCATGGGAGCCCACATTTTCCCCCTCTACCTGCCTGGGCCCCTGGACCTCCTTACACCTGTCCGCAGATCCGACACCTGGCTGCAAAACAGGCCAGTCTCAAAATGTCAAACCCTTCGCTAATGCTTATCAGAATAGTTTGAATGCCTTGTGTGCGTGTGCTGAGCAGAATGTGCTTTGTTTGTCCTGCTGTAGAATAAGGGCCAATTCAAAGGTCAGAAGATCAACTCCAAACCAGTGAAACTAGAGAAACAACAGAAGCAGGAGGTGGAGATCAAACAGAGGATGACTGTGTCAGAACTCGCCAAGGCCATGAATAAAGACATTGGTGAGTGTTATGGCCACATGCATTTATTTCAATAAAATAGGATTAAAAACAGTAATATTGTGAAATGTTATTACAATTCAAAATAGCTGTTTTCAATTTGAATATATTTTAAAATGTAATTTATTTCTGTGATCAAAGCTGAATTTTCAGCATCATTACCCCAGTTTTCAGAGTCACACGATCCTTCAGAAATCATTCTAATTTGCTGCTCAAGAAAAATTTCTCATTATTATCAATGTTGAAAACAGTTGTGCTGCTTCATATTTTTGTGGAAACTGCAATGCTTTTTTCAGGATTCTTTGATGAATATAAAGTTCAAAATAACAGCATTTATTGGAAATAGCCATCTTTTGTAGCACTGTTATTTTTTTACTGTCATTTTTAATCACTTTCATCCACCCATGCTGAATAAAATTAATTTCTGTAGAATAAAATATCTTACAGGCCCCAAATGGTAATAACAGTAGTGTATATCTGTGTTATTCCATCCTTAGATCATGTCTATGAGGCCCTGCTCAACACAGATGTCGATCTGGACGAGTTGGAGCCCGACACAGTGCTGGAGGAGAAATGGATAAAAGAAGCAGTAAAGAGATCGGGAATGAAACACAAATGGGCCAAACTCGTAGAAACCAAAGTCAGAGAAAACAAAGATATCCAGAGACAGTGAGAACTATTTTAATAGTGAGTTTATATATGTATCATTTGTCCCTTTCTGTAATTTCTGTTTGAATTGTTGTCAGACCTCCCCCAGATCCCGCTCAGTTAGTTCCTCGAGCTCCAGTGGTGACCATCATGGGTCATGTAGATCATGGGAAGACCACCCTGCTGGACAGTCTGAGGAAGAGTCAGATCGCTGCGCAGGAGGCGGGGGGAATCACGCAACACATCGGAGCGTTTCGAGGTACTGAACACCCATTTACAGTTTTTTGTTTATCCTCAGAGACCCGGTGTAGCAGAATTGTAGAATATAATTTGTATGAAGCAATCAAATAATACCTCATTTTCACTAAATATTAGTAAAAAAAACTCACATAACAGTAGCTGACACTGAATTTTTATCAAGCAAAAGTTTTGGTTGTAAAAAATGTGAATGTAATTGCCACTGCTTGTTGAAGTGACACAAAATGTTGATAGCACATGGCACGGACCCAATTCTCAATGCTTTTGGAACAAAATGATCTATTTATAAAGTACACACAAGTGTAGCAAAAATGCAACGCTGGAGATCAGTACTCAAATCTGTTGCTGCTGTCACACAATGGAGCCTATTCAATTAATGATACAATTTTTTCTGTTTTCTGAGCTGTTTCGTCATTGGCCCTGTCCCAAATGGAACACTTCATGTCTTACGGACTTAAGGCCCGTTCACACCAAGCACGATAACTATAAAGATAACGATAAAGGTATAGGCTGTTTCTCAATTCCAAGAACGCAAAGAACGGACTTGCGTTATTGCGTTATACGGATATTGCAAGAAGCGAGGACACAGAAGGCACCCTTATGAGAATTGAGATGTGCTGCGTTCTTGCCTAACTGACCGCATAGTCACAGCATAAGCAGCGGCCAAAGAACCATAAATATAACATAACGTTACAAACAAATGTCATAACTTATTAAAGCATTTCATACTATCATAGATATTATTTACATATAATTGTATATCGTTTTATTTTACAGCGTTATATTTTGAACTATGACTATGTTAAGATTCATTTTAATATGCCAATAAAAATACAGCACTCGATGCATCCTCGATATCATGAACACATCCGGGAACTTTCATGCGTCCTCTGTACTTGCGTTCTTGAGAATTGGAATTGAACTTCGACGGTTAATGATGACGTAGAGCGAGACGCAAGATCGCTGAAGAACGCATATTGAGAAACGGCCATAGTTCTAAAAATCGTTCTCAATATTAAAGAATAGCATAGTTCACACCACAACTATAACGATAACGATACAGAGGAACGATATCATTGTGATCACTTTCAAAACGATTTTTTTTCCAGCTGATGAACGATAAAACACTGACAGCCAATCAGAATCCATCCTGCTGTAACGAGCTCAAGAATTTAAAGCGGCAGATGCATGTGCGCTTAGAATAAACAGACGATATCGTTCGCTGGTGTGGATGCTAATATCGTTATCTTTATAGTTATCGTTCTTAATGTGAACGGGGCTTTACAATGGCCGCCGCGTGCACGTGTCCGTTAAGTCCACGAGACCGTAGGGTGTCCCATTTGTCATTTTAGCGTTCAGAAGGGTGCTTGCGAGCGCCCCCTTTGCGCCCTCGATCCGCACTTCTGCTGAGCCAGCACTGGGGCGAGCTCCAGCAGACTTCTACCCAACAGTCAAAGCGGCATTACGTCACGAAAGTGCGGACTCAGAGGAAGACCGCCAGGGTTTAGGGTGCCATTTGGGACAGGGCCATTATTGTCTCATTAATATATATTTTTTAATTAAGTGGTATTCAAATTACTATTTTGTTATATGCTTTGATATGAATATTTATTACAGTATTTAAATGGTCATAAAATGTAATGACTGTATCCTTATAGGCTGAAATGTATTATTTTTCAAATTGTGTTGTGAGTTCAAAATATTCACTTTTTCCAAATTATACCCCAATGCAAATTTCGATTTTTATAACCCATGGCTTCTTAAAAAATATGTTGAAGAGTGAAAAGAAAAAGAGTACATAATGAATATCAAAGCTTTGCTTTCTGAGGGTTCAACTTAAGACAAATAGTAGGTTTCTTGAAAACAAGAAATAATTTATTTCCCAGTATTATGTGCTGTTCTTTTTGGCATCCTCTGTGCCAAGTAAGCAAATTTTGTGATCAAACGAGCCTGTTTCCTGTTCAGTTCAGCTGCCCTCAGGTGAGAAGATCACTTTTCTGGACACACCTGGCCATGCAGCGTTTTCTGCCATGCGTGCGCGTGGAGCCATGGTCACTGATATAGTCATCCTGGTGGTTGCAGCTGATGACGGTGTGATGAATCAGACTATTGAGTCCATACAGCATGCCAAAAAAGCCAAAGGTAATATGCAGTTTATAAATTATGATTGAAATTACAATTATAATAAATGCAATCCTATTTAATATAAATGTTTTTTATATTTATTTTATTGTTTTTACATACACTACCGGTCAAAACTTTGGGATCAGAAAGATTTTTAATGTTTTTTTAAAGAAGTCTCCTATGCTCATCAAGGCTGCATTTATTTGATCAAAAATACAGGAAAAAATTTAATATTGTGAAATATTATGATGATGTAAAATAATGTTTTTCTATTTTAATATACATTAAAATGTAATTTATTCATGTGATCATTACAAGTCTTACTGATCCCAAACTTTTGACCGGTAGTGTACATACATACATAGATATATATATATATATATATATGACGTGACAAATTGTTATCATTACATTATTGTATCAATTTTGTGTATTTATCATAATTCTGTGTTTTGATCTACAGTGCCGATTATTGTTGCTGTGAATAAATGTGATAAACCTCAAGCCGACCCCCAACGCGTGAAAGAGGAGCTTGTAGGCCATGATGTCGTCTGTGAGGAGTTTGGTGGGGAAATACAGGCCAATCACGTGTCTGCATTAAAGGTACCATGGTCTAATATTTAGACTCTTATGCCACCCTTAAAAAAATGTTATGTTATTGGATAACATCAATAATCACATAATAGCAAAAAAAAAAAGAACCAAGTGATTTCTGGATATATGAAGTTAGTTCTAGGAGACTAACCAGAGGCAGTAATAATATTAATAATACTTTGCTTTTGAAAAAATTTCAATTGAAGCATGAAAAATGTGCTTTATTTCTTTAAAATAATTGCCATTTTTGATATATTTTAGCATCTAATACAATACTTTTTTTGGCATGGTGTTAGATGTCCGAATATTTTTGTAGTGTCTTCTTGTTTACAGAGTGACAGGGATTTGTCAGTGTTAATATTTTTTTACACTTTTGTGACTGGTACCGCACCACATGACATTGGAATTATTATATGTGAATATGGCAGCTATTAGCGTGTCATTTCTCTGCAGGGGGACAATTTATTAGAGCTGGCTGAAGCCACGGTGACGCTGGCAGAGGTCCTGGAGCTGAAGGGCGACCCCACAGGTCTGGTGGAGGGGACGGTCATCGAGAGCCGCTCAGACAAAGGCAAAGGGTTAGTGTAAACGAGACATCCCTACAGTGTCAGAGATTCATAAGAACTGCACGTTATATTATATCAGAAGAGTTTTCCCATCAGCTGTGGTGTTTCCACAGGCCGGTTACCACAGCCATCATCCAGCGCGGCACTCTGAGGAAGGGCTGTACGCTGGTGGCAGGAAAGTGCTGGGCTAAAGTGCGCTTCATGTTTGATGAGTATAAAATCAGATTACTTTTTTAAAGTAACTAGTAAAGTAACGCATTACTTTTGAAATTAGAAGGAAATATCTGAGTTACTTTTTCACATAAGTAACGCCAGTTACTTTGTTTCTCATGGATTGACTGACAGCTCTCCTTTCCTCATGTTGAGAGAAATGGGGAGTAAGTGCAGAGAACATCAGTGAACATGATCTTACTGTAGTTCTAGACTAAATATGAACATGTATTTACTCACCTCACCTACCCAAAAACAGATTCA
>NW_015639792.1:552723-583267 GCF_001515625.1 Sinocyclocheilus rhinocerous
AAAGCTGAAGCTGATGCTTCACTTTATAGCACTGACACCAGACATGAGGGAGTACGTTACCCTTAAACATTGAAAAGATATTAGGATATTACGACAATATTACTCTTAGAACATTGCAAACTAATTACTATTTTTTTCATGAATATGACTTAACCTGATGGAGGATGCGCTCAGTCATTCAGGCAGTCTCTCTCTCTCGCGCGTGCTGTTTAGGCATGTTTTATGCCGTTGATCGTCGTTGTCATCCTCAATAAAAAAAAAAACATTTCTTCACGCTAGGGTGTCGGCGGTGAATCCAGTGGAGAGAAATCCCCCACAACTAACTGCAAACTGGCATTCAGAGCCGGACCCAGCATCCCCGTGGAGATCGTGGGTTGGAAAGATCTTCCCTCTGCTGGTGAGGAGATCCTGGAGGTGGAATCAGAGGTATCATAAACTTTTTAGAGAGCCATATTCTACATTTTGTAGCATTTTGTGTGATATATGTTACACACTACTGGTCAAAAGTTTGAAATCAGTACGATTTTTAAATGTTTTGAAAATTTGAAAATTTTCTTATGCTCACGACCAAGGCTGCATTCATTTGATCAAAAATACAGTAATATTGTGAAATATTATTACTATTTAAAACAACTGTTATTCTAAAATATTTTAAATGTAATTTATTCCTGATGCAAAGCTGAGTTTTCAGCATCGTTACTCCAGTCTTCAGTGTCACATGATCCTTCAGAAATCTAATATGCTGATTTGCTGCTCAAGAAACATTTATTATTAATGTTAAAAACAGTTTAATTCTGCTTAAATCTTTTAAAACTGCGTAATTCTTGTGGAAACCGTTATACTTTTTTCAGAGTTCTTTAATGAATAGAACATGAAATAGGAATCTTTTGTAGCATTATAAATCTCTTTAGTGTTACATTTGATCAATTTAATGCATCTTGCTGAATAAAAGTATTGTTTGTTTAATCTTACACCAAACTTTTGAACAGCAGTTTCACAGTTTCTACAAAATTATTAAGCAGCAAAAACTATTTCTAACGTTTGCTATTAATAAAAACTGTTTCTTGAGCATCAACTCAGCATATTCGAATGATTTCTGAAGGATCATGTGACTGAATCCAGTGGAGAGAAATCCCCCACAACTAACTGCAAACTGGCATTCAGATCTGCCTCCATTTTGTTAGCAACGCCCCAGCTTCCAACGATCCAATCAATTCCCGAAGGATGAAATTAAGTCCCGCCCTCTCATTTCAGATGCCGTTTCACTCGGATATACGTCACAGCACAGAAGAAAAGACAATTGCAACTTCCGTTTCATGCCGACTTTAATGCAATTTGTTTGAGCGGCGCCCTCTACTGTACAGACATGAATTTACATTTCACTTCTGTTGTGAAAGGGCTTTTACATTTGTAAAATAACTTTTTTATATTAAAAACAAACAAGCAAGCCCTGCCCAGATTTAAAAAGTAACTCAAAAGTAACGTAACGCATTACTTTGCATAAAAACAGTTTAATTCTGCTTAAATCTTTTAAAACTGCGTAATTCTTGTGGAAACCGTTATACTTTTTTCAGAGTTCTTTAATGAATAGAACATGAAATAGGAATCTTTTGTAGCATTATAAATCTCTTTAGTGTTACATTTGATCAATTTAATGCATCTTGCTGAATAAAAGTATTGTTTGTTTAATCTTACACCAAACTTTTGAACAGCAGTTTCACAGTTTCTACAAAATTATTAAGCAGCAAAAACTATTTCTAACGTTTGCTATTAATAAAAACTGTTTCTTGAGCATCAACTCAGCATATTCGAATGATTTCTGAAGGATCATGTGACACTGAAGACTGAAGTAATGATCCAGAAAATTCAGCTTTGATCACAGGAATAAATTACATTTTAAAATATATTCACATAGAAAACAGTTATTTTAAATTGTAATAATATTTCACAATATTACTGTTTTTGTTGTATTTTTTTGTTTGTTTTGTTGTGAGCATATGAGACTACTTTCAGAAGCATTAAAAAAAATCGTATTGATTCTAAACTTTGGACCAGTAGTGTGATATGTTATGACTGGCTAACCTCCATGCTGGCATAGTTCACATAGATTTTTATTTATTTTTTCTCTCAGCAAAGGGCCCGTGAGGTGGTGGAGTGGCGCAGCTACATGGAAGAGCAGGACAAGATAAAAGAAGACCAGCAGGCCATCGAAGCCAAGCAGAAGCAGCATCAGGAGAGCTATAATAAGGACAGGGAGAGCATGGCCCAGGGCTTTTACATTTGTAAAATAACTTTTTTATATTAAAAACAAACAAGCAAGCCCTGCCCAGATTTAAAAAGTAACTCAAAAGTAACGTAACGCATTACTTTGCATAAAAAGTAACTAACGTAATTAGTTACTTTTTTAGGGAGTAACGCAAAGCTGTAATGGATTACTTTTAAAAGTAACTTTCCCCAACACTGGTAATAAAAAGCATAAAACAAGAACATTCAGTTTCTTCTAGAGTTATGGAATTTAATTATTTGATTTTTTTTTTTTTATATGCTGCCACTCATAGTTTCTGTAAGTATGAAAGTTTGAAAATGAGCAGCTTTGTAATTACAGCAAAATTTCCAGAAATATCTTGAAGACTTTCAAATATCATCCTTGATTTAGAGCCCTTAAATGAACTATTGTTTTAATTTTTGGTTTGCCTTGTCAAAGTGTCAAACTTTCTGCCATTTTCTTGAATTCTCTCCTTATCCCCCTCATTGTTCAGGAACCATATATGGGTTCAATGTCGCTGCAAATAAATCGGTTCAGCAGATGGCTGCTAAGAAGGGCATTCCCTTAAGATTACACAGAGTCATCTACAAACTCATAGACGAACTCAAAGACGACCTGAGCAGCAAACTGCCTTCAACCACAGAGGAAACTATAATTGGTGAGTTTAACTTTAATGTCACATATTGTTGATTTTAAACTCTATTTATTCTATTAAAAGTTGATTCTTTAGCTTCGCCAGTCATGCTTCCCTTACAACCAGGCCTAGATATAATATATACAGACTTTCCTGCACTGATTTTGATCTGCAGATTGAAACATAAACATAGTAAAATGTGTTAAGTTGAGCTGAGAGTGCTACAATCAACATTGGTAAGAAAGCATGACCAATTAGTCAAAATGCTTCTGTGAAATGAACATCCCAGTTCTGCAGGTGGAGATTCCATGTGGTTTTGTTTGTTTTGTTGTGAGCATATGAGACTACTTTCAGAAGCATTAAAAAAAATCGTATTGATTCTAAACTTTGGACCAGTAGTGTGATATGTTATGACTGGCTAACCTCCATGCTGGCATAGTTCACATAGATTTTTATTTATTTTTTCTCTCAGCAAAGGGCCCGTGAGGTGGTGGAGTGGCGCAGCTACATGGAAGAGCAGGACAAGATAAAAGAAGACCAGCAGGCCATCGAAGCCAAGCAGAAGCAGCATCAGGAGAGCTATAATAAGGACAGGGAGAGCATGGCCCATCTCTCCTGGAGACAGAGGAGGGCGGCCCTGTACCGGGCCAACAAACACAAACTCTCCCACAGGCTCAGTGAGAAAACAGAGATAGAGGAACTCACACTGCCCATCATCGTCAAAGGTGAGATGATAGATCCTCTGCTTTAAGAAGAGTATGATCATTTGAGCAAAACATTCAAGCCAAAATGAAATGCATGATGAATTGTTTACAATAATATCAATAACATGCATTAAATATATAGATAAGGATGATTTCCATTTCATGGTTGACCAATAATATTTCATGATGGGCAAAATGAAGCTCCACACTATATTATTTTAATCAGAATGGGGTATTAGAATGCAGAGTGCTAAGTACGTATTGTGTGACTGGCTGCACTTTTTTAGGTGATGTTGACGGCTCAGTAGAGGCTATTTTGAACGTACTGGAAAGTTACGATGCTGATGACCAGTGCGAGTTGGATGTGGTACATTTTGGTGTGGGCGACATCTCAGAAAGAGACATTAACTTGGCAGAGACGTTCTCAGGTAGGAATCCACAACAGCCAATGGAAAAGAAATCACTGCTTTCATTCATTCAGATCAGTGCTTCTCAACCAGAGACCCCCTGGGGGACTTCTACACACTTTTCTAAGTGCCGTAAAACAAATCAAATTAAAATAATTTGAAATGAGCTATAACAGCTAAAAAATAAGATAAAAGCTTCATCATATTTGTTATTTAATTCAACAACTGTATTTTTATTTAGGAACCAGGTTTCAAACTTGGGAAAACCTGGATATATGATGAAATTTTAATGTGTTATTTCTGGAATATTAATGCAATTTTAAAAAGTCATGGCAATTTGCATAATGAATATAAATGGTTCTAGTTGCAAGCTCCTTGCAAAAAAAAAAAAAATGTATCACAAATGACTAGAAAAGTTAAAAATCAGACTTTTAAAGTTATAGAAATTTGTCTGTGAAATGAACATCCCAGTTCTGCAGGTGGAGATTCCATGTGGGCCTGCTGACGAGTCACTGACTTCAACTTAAACTAGTGCTGTGTAAATGAAAGAATGAGGTTGGCTGTCTTTCTTGCCCTTGAACGTTGTGTTTTCTCCCTCGCACTTCAGGTGAGGCCTCGGTTCTGGCCACATTTGATGTGACGGTTGGGAAAAAGAAGATCCCAGTGGCTGGCTGTAGAGTTCAGAAGGGCCAACTGGACAAAAAGATGAAATTCAGACTTGTTCGAGGGAGAAACATTCTCTGGGAAGGTAAACCTATGCCAGTTAGCTGTGTTAAATACACATGCTAATATAATGTTTGAATGTTTTTTTTTCTCCATGCATTTGTTTCCTCCTTCAGGATCCGTGACAACACTGAAACATCTGAAGGATGAAGTTCTGACAGTAAAGACAGGCATGGAATGTGGCCTTTCTCTAGATAACGAAGAACTTGAATACAAACCTGGGGATGAAATTATTTGTTACAGTCAATCTGAGATCAAACAGAAAATTTCTTGGGATCCAGGATTTTAAGGGACTGCATTTGGCGCATCAGTATACTATGCTGTGTAGTTTACATGCACATATTGTAGCTATAACAAGACTAGCTGTAGCAAACCTACACAGTCGCCAACAGGTAATTAAAAAAAAATAAAAAATGTAAAATTTGATTGTCTTCATTTTGACTCTAGATATCAGGACTGAAATAAGTGTTCATAATGTATCTTGTAATGTAAATAAAAATGAGGAAGAGTCACATTTTCAAAAATCGTTCTTTTGAAAAGTATTATGATTTTCATCCTACTTCATACATTAAATATATGAAAACTTATCGCACAATATAGCTTTTGTAATACATTGAACAATACATGAAATATATTTTTAAAGTCTGGATGGAAATGAAATTCCTGGGATATGGGGCAAAAACACCACACACATCATATTTAAGGTAAATAATTTAAAATAGCTCAAAATCAAGATATAAGATAACATTAGATCTTATTTTAGTTTGTTCCCTCAACATGTCATTTTTAAGAACCAGGGTTCCCAAACTTGGATATATGAACATTTTAAGTGTAATTTCTTGAACTGAAAACAAATTTACAAGTTAAAAAAAAAATTATAGAATCTTGTCATGTGCATTTTATAATAAATATAATTTTTTTCTAGTTATGTCAAGCTCTAAAATATTTTATTGGGTAGAAATAGCTACTCTTCTGAGGGGGAAAATAAGTGACAGGTGACAGAAAAGTCTACATTCATTGGTAATTAAAGGTGTACACCTTGAAAAACAAACACTTCAGCTTTAAAAATAGGAACATTTTTAAAAAATAAAAATGCATGTTATATTTAAGGTAAGAAAATAATATTCCAGTGCAAAATGAAGGATAACCCATCTAAAATAGACTTTGTATTCTGCATGTCGTTACCAAGAATCAGGTTTTTTTTTTTAACATGATCATTTACCATCAGTTTTATCCAACTTCTCACTTCAGCATATTAGATTGAATGCCTAATAAAGTTAAAACCCCAAAAAGTGATATTAATCAAGACTCAAGAGATTCATTTTTGAATGTGGCAGGCCAATTTTATTTACAAAGTACAAATTCCAGAACAGACAATCTCCTGTATTACACAGAGCATGTTGTCAGGACTGTACTTCACTTGTCCTCCGGTTTGTTGAAGCAGTAAGTCAGGCAGCACTTCCCGCAGTAATGACGGTCAAAGTGGCTGGCCATGAACACCCCGGCTCCACACTCATCTGCTGGACACTCACGGCGCAGCCGGTGGATCTTGCCGTTCTCATCAACCTGAAGATCAAGACAGACAGCATGAAATCATACTAGCAACTCCCAAAGCTGAATACAGAACACACACAGCTGGCAAAAAAGACTTGAGTTTAGAAGATGTTGAATGTCACTGTTGAAACTGACCTTGTAATATTTCAGCACAGCGAGCTTGACCTTCTTTCTCTTGTGCTTGTTCTTCTTGGGGGTGGTGTAGGACTTCTTCTTCCTCTTCTTGGCACCACCACGCAGTCTCAGCACAAGATGCAGTGTGGACTCCTGAATGCATGACCACAACGAAGTTAGTTGAAGTGTATTACATGACAGGAAAAGCAATGAACCTAACGTTCTATATGACTGCACCATTATTCACTAACCTTCTGAATGTTGTAGTCAGACAGGGTGCGTCCATCCTCCAGCTGTTTGCCAGCAAAGATCAACCTCTGCTGATCAGGAGGGATTCCTGCATTCAATACATATAGCAGTCAGCCTTTTGTCATACCATGTGCAATGCTGTTAAGTGTGTATAATTATATGCATGCACTAGTCAACATTTGAAGTGGATCAAAACCTGTCTTAGGACAACTTTGATGAACTTCTTTATAAATAAAAGTTTATACACACATATATATATATATAGCAGGGAACTTACCTTCCTTGTCTTGAATCTTAGCCTTGACATTTTCAATAGTATCAGAGGGCTCAACCTATTAACACATGTAGAAGAGATAAATATTTGTCTGCACCTAAACCAATAGCTATTTATCATTAATGTACAGGAGATCAAGGGAAATCTAACTTTAACTTTTCCGAATCACAAACCACTGACTCTGAGGTCTAACCCTGATATTTTTGGTGTTTTGAACACATTTTGAATTTAAAATGATATCGTCTTTGAAATTATTAATCTGATATCTTTTTTTTTTTTACACACATGTAGATAATTAATTCTTACACTGTAACTGACACCTATTAATATTGAGGCTGTGAACTGAAGGAAATTTTTAGTTAAAACTGCATAATTAAATTAAAATTATTTCTATTAAGTATTCAATTGTATGCACATTTTAGTGATACGTCTTTGAAATTATTAATCTGATATCTTTTTTTTTTTACACATGTAGATGATTAATTCTTACACTGTAACTGACACCTATTAATATTGAGGCTGTGAACTGAAGGAAATTTTTAGTTAAAACTGCATAATTAAATTAAAATTATTTCTATTAAGTATTCAATTGTATGCACATTTTAGATGCAATTCACATTCATTTCCAATCTCTACTGTACGAACGTAACGTTAGCGGAGCCACGACTTGTCGCTAGCATTATTTAGGGCTTCCGTATAACTATACAAATACAGCATTTACTTACGTTATAACCCTACCTATCCTATACATTTATACTTAAAGATTCATATAACGCAATATAATTAGCCCCGCATTGCAATAAAACAAAAGATGAAGTATCGAATTCTCTCGAGCCGAGCCGTCTATGCCTCACCTCGAGGGTGATGGTTTTCCCCGTTAGGGTTTTCACGAAAATCTGCATGTTTGTGTTCAATCCACCTGTGTATAAAACAGAAGTAAATGTTTCTGGGTCATTTTAAAGCATTTAAATATGCGAATATCATATTTATTTCGCCATTATTCGTTCGTAACAGTCACTCACCACCAGCTCTTAGATGGCGGAAATCGAAAAGGGTCCTTCAAACGGTACAACGTGCTCTTCAGCGCTGTAAGGCTGCCCGACGAACTGCCTGAAGAGAAAAAAAAGCACACACAAAGTGATTTACTGTAAGTATTTAACAGTGTTAATATGTTTCATTTCAGTTTTTAACTAGTAGTATATACGCCGTTATTTTAACCAGTAACATATAACTGTTATGCTATAGCATTTTGTATTTACATTTTATTAAGCTGTTAAAATCGATTATTTTAATGATACTGAACACATTACACTGTCTGCAGATTCAAACATATGTCGACTGATAAATGTGTATTTCTACAGCTAAAACTTCGGATTATTAGAAGTCTGTTTCCTCAAAACACCTTTGCACCATAGAACAAATAAAATCTCATGTTTTTTTATTTTGTTTTAATTAATAGTATTTAAAAACTTTGCTGCCTAAGTGTTGTTTACTGCTTCGATTATATTTTGGAATTCATATCTTGTTATCATGAGGATGAACGGCAGAAATGTATATCCGGCACCAGGGGCGCTATAACAAGTGGCACTACATACATGTTGAAAGGAGAGGATTTGAGAGTTGCGCACCAGAAATTAAAATGGATTCAGTTGACTCACTGTGGTCACTTGGTGCATTCTCTGGGCTTCAAGCTCTTTCATATGCATGCAGTGTCCTACAAAGTCTTCCTGACAAGCATGCTAAGGTTTTTCTTCCTCTTTGTTGTAGGCCTATTACATAATACATCCTTTGCAGTCCCTGATGTAGCATATGGTCTTTGGCCAATATACCCAGTTAACTGCACAACACTTCTTATGTGAATATTGTGTAATCTTGGGTTTGTAACCAGAGGCAACAGCCTGTGCATAACATGGCTCCTGTTTCATCTCTCATTGCCAAAAATCTAATATTTTGCTCTGCAGAAGCAGAATGAGGAAATTGAGCGCTTTGTAGTTGTGCATCCAGAGCTGAATGACGTGAATTTCTGAACAGCATGTTCCCATTTAGACGTCAGCACACCATTTAAAAGAATGTAGCACAACTATTTACACATGAAAATGCAATGGCCTTTAGATACGAAACAGGTGACCCAGCAGGCATGAGTGATTACTGTTGACATCTAGGTGATACATGTTGTTATAGAGTTGCTCCATGAAGAAAGCAGCCAGTGCAAGCCTGCAAACTGTGTGTGCCGTGACACGTAGTGTTCCAAAAACAGGACTGTCTCCGCCTGCCCTGTGATAAATGCTCAGGGGGAAGGAGCAAGCAGATACAGAACACAGCTGAGAAACAAGGTTGGAGTCAGATCTAAACAGCAGTGTAGGAGTCGTAGATCTGACATGAGAGCAGAGAGCATGCACTATTTCTGCATCTATGAATACTCCCAGACAAAGGATAACAGCTGATAAAAGTGCTAGATGGGATGCATTGCATACTTTCACTAGATGTACACACTGCACTCACTCTTTGAAACTAATGCAGTTCACCCAAAAATGAATGTGCTTAAAATTTACTCACCCTCAGGCAATCCAAGATGTAGATGTGTATGTTTATTCATCAGAACAGATTTGGGGAAATTTAGCATTACTTCACTTGCTCACCAATGGATCCTCTGCAGTGAATGGGTGCCGTCAGAATGAGAGTCCAAACATCTGATAAAAACATCACAACAATCCACAAGTAATCCACACCACTCCAGTCCATCAGTTAACGTCTTGCGAAGTAAAAAGCTGCATGTTTGTAGCAACAAATCCATCACTTCTGACCAAAATATGAGTTCATAATAACGCAAAAATACAAATCCATAATAATGAATCCTCCAGTGAAAAAGTCTATCCCCTGTTGTCCTCTCACATCAAAATCTACCCAGAACTGTTTTGAACTGTTTTATAAGTAGTGCTTCATCTGTGCATATTTCTCTCCTGATTCAGACGAGACAACTTTTTCACAGGAGAAAGCAATATTATACAGGGTTTTAGCATTTTAGCTGGAAACGACGGTTTTAAGATAAAAATGTCTTAATTATGAACTTCTTTATTACAAGCATGCAGCTTTTTGCTTCAGAAGGCGTTAATTAATGAACTGTCATGTTGGTTACTTGTGGATTACTGTGATGTTTTTTTGTTTTTTTCCCCCAGCTGTTTGGACTCTCATTCTGACGGCACCCATTCACTGCAGGGGATCCATTGGTGATTAGCCTAAGTGATGCAATGCTAAATTTCTGCAAATTTTCAATTTTAGGTGAACTATTCCATTAAACTTTGGTGGAAAATTAATTTAATTAAACACTCATTTGAGTATTTAAGCACTTTAAAGGATAGTTCCACTGGCTGTTGTCAATCTCACGGATTATTACAATTAATGGCAAAAAATAATGTTTGGAAAATGACACACTAGCAAAAGATTTTTTGTAGCATTTTTATTTCAGTTTTAGTTTGAGTATTTTTCAGTGCTTTAACTTAGTTTTAATTAACAATAACAAAATGAATGAGGGTAAGTAAATAATAACAGCATTTTCAATATTCTTTCGCTTATAACACACTGTTTACTTTTCATTGGGAGCTTCATGCATCATATCCTAAATCTTACATTTAGGATATGATGCATGAACATTCAGTGTAGTAACATCTCAGCAATTATAATGAGTCTGATTTCTATCAACAAGGCAGTTCCTGGTGAAATCCCCTAAGCTTTGTGTCTTATGTAGAATTAAATAGTTGAAGATAAGCTTGTGCAGTGTAATTGTTTGCTTATGTGAATGCTGTTCATTGCCACGTGAAGCCACACCCCTGCTGTAAGTGAGTCTTGACGGGTTTTAAGTGAACATCACAGTTCATTGCCCTGCAAATTCCACTGTTAAATACCAGTCAGATTCTTCTTCCAAATTTGGAACAACAAACCCGCAAAACACCCTGAACAGAAGAAGACTAATGTTACTCTCAAAGAAACCTCCTGAAATATCTTGACAGAGAGAAGGAGCCACAATAATCCATCAGTTTTCTATGAGTGGGATGTCTCTTCCTCCCTATACTACTTTTTTTGACAGTTTACATTTCAGGGACTAGTGTAAGGATGACATTTAACTGATTTGCTTAAAATCATGGAAATTTGTCATTAAAAGGATAGTGCACCCAAAAATTAAAATTCTGTCAACATTTACTCACCCATCAAATTGTTCCAAACTTCTATGAGTTTCTCTCTTCTGTTGAGCACAAAAAAAAAAGTTATTTTGAAGAATGTTGCTAACTGAACAGTTGACGGTAGCCATTGACTTCTAAAGTATAGGAAAAATACTATGGAAGTCAATGGCTACCATCAACTGTTTGGTTAGCAACATTCTTCAAAATATCTTTTTTTTGTGTGTGTGTTCAACCGAAGAAGAAAAAACTCATAAAGGTTTGGAAAAAGTGGTGAGTTAATGATGACAGAATTTGGGTGAATTATCCCTTTAATAAGCCTATTTTTATTTTCCATTCTAATCACCGATGTAAACAGCAATCGGCTGCTTAAAGCCATGCTACAGTATGTTGGGAATTTAAACACTAAATCCAGGATATGGCGTGACCTTACTTATAGGTGACCTTCATTGCTTAATTAGAACATAACACATACATTATTAAAATAAACAATTACAATGAACCTTAGATCATCAAAGATCATGATGATTGTGAATGTTTAAGAAAGGAAGGTCTGGGAGACTCCCTTTTCCCCTACTTAGTATATGACTAAAAGATGATAGCACTCTGTTTTCTGGGAAATAAGTATTGCACTACATTGACTCACTGCCATGAATTTCAAGATTACTGCTACATGAATCAGCAACTTGAATAAGGTGATTAAAGCTAATCTTTTCACTGTAAAATGGTTTTATTCTGAGATCGAAAAATATATTCCTGCATCCTTTCTCTTACAGAAGATGGATTATGACTTGACTTTTGCACAAGCCCCAAAAAAGATAAGATCAGAAAGAACTAACTAGCAGGCCAGATTAGAAAATATGCACCACACATCTCTACGATTAATCAATCAGTAAGCAAAGGGCAGGTTATCAGTCAGCCCACGCGGGCATGTCTCCAGCGCAGCACAAAGACCCTGTAGAACCGGTTTGGTACTTTGCTTCCCCATTGGCGTCTGGATGACAATGGAGACTGCAGTATCTGGAGAGGACAAACTATCCCTCAAATCTGCCGTTTGTCTCCTTTTCACAGCACAGAGGACAGACAATGACATCTGCCCAGCAGACATGCACTGACTCACCACAATCTGCAATAAAACAAGATAACAAGAAGACTTAAAAGATTAACTTAAACATCTAATGATCAATAGCTCGTAAATTGTGCTATTTTTGACCATAATTATAGTAATGGTTGCTAAGACTTGCATCATTGCTTTTGTTAAGGTTTTTAAGTGCACTATACATTTTTCAAGTGATGAGACTTACAGTTTTTACTCACACTAAAGGAGAGACCCAAGACATATCTATATATAATGATGAGGAATTTTACTAGATGTCTCGTCACAGTCTGGATCCACCTGGATTCCTTTGTTGATTGATCTTTCAGCTGCATGTTTGACAAGGAAAACATTTACATTACATACAGTATGTGCTCCAAGTACACAATGTTCAGAATTTCCTGGAGCACAGCAGAACAGCCGTAACCTACAAAGCCTGAGAAGAAATATGAAATAATCATAATAGTAAAAAAAGAAAGTAATTTATTGAACCTTTAGATAAAATCTAAAAAACATGTTTTGTAGCCTATGTTTTTGATTTGTTTCGTATTTTTCATTTCATAGCTTTGTGTCATATGGGCTTTTATGGCCCATATGATATTGTGAGAATATGGAGCTCATACTTCAGGAGGGGGAAAAAAATCTCAATTTTATTAAGAAATATTCAATTTGCCACAGTTTCTGTTATTTATATGGCCAAAAAGTAAAATGTATTTCTGATAATGTAAATCAATTAGATCCTTATAACAGTATAACAGTTTCCACTCTGTATCTCTCAATCTACGGTAGTAAGATTATATTTAAATACTTAATTTTTTATCAAATCCCTGTAGTTTTTATTTTGGGAGGGCGAAACATATAATGCAATGCAATGAAGATGCAGACAAAACTGATAAAAGTTCCACAACTGCCTGTTGTATAGATATTGACATTTTAACACTTTGACATTTTATTTATTTTTGTATGTTGAATCAATTAACCTAAGTTGCTTCAGTCCACTAAATGTTTATTAGGGCTATATTAGGGCCTACTAAGAATGTAAAAATTATTAATTTAGATACAAATCATCAGAGATTTCACAGTAAAAAGACACGTGTACCGAGATCTGAATGGGGACAATTCATTAACATTATAAAAGGCCTTTTACTTGCTAAAAAAAAAGTATGAACTACCAATAAGAGGGCAGAAGGCATAGAAAATTCTGTGAAATAAGTTTTTCAGCAAAGTATATCATATAAAAGTGATATGACACGAAACACTTTACATTATTACAGATAAAAAAGGATCCAAGAGAGACAGTCTTGACTCAGATTCATTGGATCACACGAGTCTGTTTAGTTTATGTTGTAATACAACGACAAACACTGAAACATCTGAATAAATGTATGCGCAACAATATTCAATGACTTCGCAATCAACGCACAAGATGTTATGAATATAGTCAAGGTTAGAGTGTTGCTTGCATGGCATTAAATGTGTAGTTGATTTCATGAAACAATGGCTACACTTTGCAAATATTAAGAACATATAACTATTATTTGCATATAAGAATAAAGGCAAGCTATCAGTGCATTTTCAAACCACTGTGTATTTTAAAACTGCTTGAAATGCATCACTCAGCCATTTTCCACGTTTCTGCTCAGGAAGAGAAAGCATGTGGCTGCCCCGCCCCCTTTCACCATCCACCCAATGAAATACCCACAAACTTCCATACCCCGCCCCTAATTAAGCGCGTAACCTTGCACACAACGAGGTGCTTGGACGTCGCCGAACCGCCCTCTTTCACTATTCAGCCAATAAAATAGTTGGCCAAATTTGCATATACTTCCCCTAACTAAGCGTCTAGTCAAACAGTTGCGCCTTTTCTGCGTTTCAGGCCCGTGTTGAAACCTGAAGTTTTGCAAAGATATTTTCTCAGATATTCAAATCGAAAAGGCTCCGTTTTTGAAAAAGTTGCTCGTATATAACGGTGTGAAATCATTCTTAACAATGGATGATCAGATGGGTATAAGCTCCACGACACCTTCATATGGCTTTCAGCATGAAGAAGAAGAAGAATACCGAGCAGACAAACACAAGAACTCGTTGATGGATGAAGCAGATGATTTATTGGAAAGAGAGGCAGATGCTAAAGCTCCAGACGACGATGATATCTTGGATCTGGCTGGAGGAGCTAAAGATGCGCTGGAGAGGCACAGGTCCACACTGCCACGTACCGAAGAGCCTCTGCTGGACTTAACAGAACCAGAACCAGAACCATCATCCACCTCTAAACCAGAGCCAGAAGCTGTCAAACCAGCACCGAGCAGTGCGTTTGGAGACGCAACAACAAAAACGACGAAATCAGAAGAAAAAGATGAGAAAACAAGAGTCACGCCATCCCAATCTAACTCTTGTTGCTCATGTAAGTACATTATGTATTTGTATCTTATCATTTTGATTTGAACCGAGGATCTGTAAGTATTATCACTAACTAAAATAAGCATAATCAACTGTTTTCTTTTTAATCCACCCAACATGTTACACCCATAGACTGTTGACATGACGTCAGATCCGTTTGAATTATTAACGTTACATGTATTAATCAAGACTGGCTTACTTTTTACCTACCTTTTCGATTGCAGTAATACAGTTTGAGGTTTCTGCTTTATATTTAAGTCTCCGATTCATATTTCTTGGGCTTATCTCAAGTGTTTTAACTGATGCTTATGCAGCATGAGTTAAAAAAAAAAAGCTTTATGAACTGGTTGCAGTCTAGAAATTGCCATATAATACTGACTCATCTAATGTGATTACAAATAATGTTTGCCAGCTTCGTTACTGCATACTTTGAACAGCATTTTGAAATAATGATAATTGGGGAATTTTAACGTCATCTTGATGGCTTTCCTTTACTGCCATCTTGTGGAGTATGTGTTAATGACACGAAAATACATAAACCCACGAAATTGTGCTAGTTGTCAAACTGTTTTTATTAGAATTTTTTTTTTTTTTAATTTATGTGTCTATTTGTATAAAACTGTTTTTAATTCAGCTCCACATACTTAATGGTCACCTCCCTATTGTAAATAAAGTCTGGACAAAGGTCAGTTTAGTTAAGTGACCGAGTTTACTCAGAAGTGTCATTGACATTGAGGAAAACGCAATGACCCATAGTCACAATGGACTTCATAAATCATTCATTAGACATTCATGCTTCAGTGAAAGCCTGTCATAATCATTACAGCCTAAATTACAGATCGTGTCTGAACACTAACCTGTTACCTAAAGCAGTAAAATGCCCATTTTTCTTAATGTCATACTAAACCAAGACTTTGCACACACCAGCTACATAAGTGAATTGTAGGTAGGTCATTATGAAAGGTGCATTTTCCATTTTGATAAGCTGTTTTTTTTTTTATTTAAAGTTTCAAATATTTTTTTTTCAGATAAATGTTAAAGTAGTAATAAATAGCATTGTGTCATTTTGATTTTTAAAATGTTCACTTTTCATAATTTGCCCCAACAAAGTTAATGGTAACATTAACCCCTTAACTGTCACCCCCCATTTTTTTAAATAGGCATGCAGGTGCACTATCCAAACTTAAATTGTTGTAATTTATGAACACTTTGGAATACAGACATAAGGTTGGTCTCTTTTTAAAGAAGAAAATCAGCAAATTATCGCAAAAGTGGAATTTTTTCAAAAACGTATATATAATATATATTATATAATAAATATTTTACATATCAGGTTTTACTCTAAAATTTGTATAACATTATAGCCTTATGTCTAAATAAGTTATGTTCCAAATTTGAAGTTGATATGAAAAAAATTGAGGTTCCTGTGAGATTTTATTTGGGGCGTTATACCACAAACAGCCACCGGGTGCCATCCAAACTCCATCCTTGTACTTCCAGGTCATGAAAATAAAAGGCACTTATATATATATATATATATATGTATGTATGTATGTATGTTAATTAACCGTGTTATTATTAACATTTAAAATTAGCTTTTAGTTTTTTAACTTTTAAGACAAATTAATTACACAATTAAGACAAATCCAGTTAGTTATTAGTTAATAATAATAATAAGAATTTTGGTGCTTATTGTTTCTGTAAAGAAAACCTAAAATATTCTCATTTTTATTTCCATTTACTCAGAATGTGTGCAATTGCTCATAGGAACACTGAGGACAGGCCAAAGGGCATCCACATCAAGTTATTTTTGATAATGCATTTAGAAGAATTAACTGTATGTGTATTACTCAAACGGCGCCCGGGTTGTACAGCGACTCAGCTGATGTTGTGCTAAAACCTCATGTTACTAGTACACGGCGTTCAACACCTTTGAATGTGGTCAGCTGACCTCAGCAGTGCTGGCCTTTGCAGAACGTGATCAGGCAGCTCTGCTAGGAGAGCCTTAGCGTCTCAGTCTCTACCCTTCAGTCCTGTCCTGCCCCAGCCAGAGACTCGTGCCTCCTTCCTCACCCCCGACCACCTCTTCTGCAGACCTTTGACTGGAATGTATGACCGATGCACGCCAATTCAGACAACACGCCTTCTATGACAACCTCAGGGATGGAGATAAAGCACTGGAAAGAACAGGGTACATGCTTGTTTTGCCCTAAAAAGCCTGAAAATGGACTAAGGAGACCATTTTTCTGCTTGCTTTGTCCATAAATGTCATTGGGTAAAGCTGTGAGTAAGTTTTGCTCAGTTTTGAGGTCTTGCTTGCAAAGGTGCTCGTGGGAGAGAATGTTCTAGTTGCGCTGAGTAAATGGTCTGGGGTGTCTTGATTACAAAGCATATTGCAGCGTCAAGCATTTATCCCTCTGCTAGAGAGTTCTCTTGGCAAACTGCCTGTTTGTGGCTGTGGCACAGAATGTTGTACTGACTGCATATTCTGAATTCAGTGCATTTTTGAAAGAAGTTAATGAATATGATGTTTTCTGCTTGCTTTGTCCATAAATGTCATTGGGTAAAGCTGTGAGTAAGTTTTGCTCAGTTTTGAGGTCTTGCTTGCAAAGGTGCTGGAGAATGTTCTAGTTGCGCTGAGTAAATGGTCTGGGGTGTCTTGATTACAAAGCATATTGCAGCGGCAAGCATTTATCCCTCTGCTAGAGAGTTCTCTTGGCAAACTGCCTGTTTGTGGCTGTGGCACAGAATGTTGTACTGACTGCATATTCTGAATTCAGTGCATTTTTGAAAGAAGTTAATGAATATGATGCAGCGTGTCAAACTATTTACCACAACTTGAGGAGTCGAGGCAATATGAGGAGCAATTTATTGTTTATAATTCGATTTTTTTTGTGTTGGCATCATTAAGCACTTTGTCTTGTAGCTCTTCTCAGATTCTCGGAAGGGGAGGCAGTGCTGTTTAAATTGTTTATGCAAGTTGGCACTGATTGTGGCAATGAAATCAAGCTGGGAACATGTAATGAAGGGTGACGTCTATGCTAAACTTTTGTGAACCCTGAATGCTGGCTTATGAAAGGGTTTCCTGGATAGACACCTACAGTGCCTGACTTTAGGATAGAATATGGCCGTTTTGGGTCAAGATTCGCCTTTTTGCCTTTCATGAGTTCCAGTTGAATTATACAATTTTTAGCCAATTTTATGTAAAAGTTATAAAATGGCTGGTTATCTTTTTTTTTTTTTTTCTTTACGTTTTTGGTTTCCAGGCTTCCATACACTACTGTTAAAAGGTTTGAGGGCAGAACTATATATATATATACCCCCCCTCAAAAAAAAAAAATTATATATATATATATATATCTCAAACGTGACAAAAACAAGATGTTACTTTTTACTTCAAATAAATGTTCTTTTTAACTTTATATTCATCATTGAATCCTGGGGGAAAAAATAATCAAAATGTCTAGAAAAAAAATATTAAGTAGCACAACTTTTTTTCATCATTGACAATAAGAAATATTTCTTGAGCACCAAATCAGCATATTATAATGATTTCAAAAATACCATGTGACAGACTGCAGTAATAATGCTGAAAATTTTGCATGGCCATCACAGGAATAAATTACATTTTTAAATATATAAAAATAGATAACCGGTATTTTAAATTCTAACAATACTAAACAATATTACTTTTTTTTTTAACCAAATAAATGCAGAGATGTTTTTTCAAAAGCATTAAAAAATAAGGCCAACTGATGGCTGTCTAGCAATCCGTGTTGGACATAAAATAAATAAAAATAAATGAATACATTTTTAGTTTAAAAAAAGGTCAGCTGGCCAAACGTGTTTGTTGCACGCACGGTCTCTGATATTTTGTGGACTTTTATTTTGTATCTGATCTGCTCGGTGCTTTTCTTGATCTGAAATGTGCTGGATTACGCAGGGACTTTTGTTTTGAAATAATCAAATTTGACCGGAACTGCCATTTGTCATTGGTTCTGTGTGCTCGTCGTGTGTTCTTGGCCCTGGCTGTCTGATCGCAGATGAGCGAGATGGATTCCAAGCAAGGTTAGTTAGTGAGTTAGACCGTTAAACGCTCTGTAATTGCGTCCCTCCTCCAGGCGTCACACTTGATTTTATGCACATTTACACTTCAATTCGTATTTACACGCACTGTCGTTGATTTAGGATGAAATCATGATGATAAAATGCAGTTTTTATTGCGGGGGGTCTTGATGAGTCCGCAGGACTTGACGTGTTTTCAGACGTGCATTATAACAGTACACATTAACTTGAATATTTCTGAGCAGATATGTATGCGTTGGTTTTCGAAAATGTGATGCATTAATACTTTGTGAAATGTTCAGTTTCGATAAGCTTATGCAACGGTCTGTTAGCAAGAGTACAAGAGGAAGGGCAGCATGTTCTTCTGAGTTATTGATTAAATACATCGGCTTTTTGGATGGATGATGTTTGTCTTCAGAAATGCAGTGAGAGAAGATACCGCATGCTTGTTTGCCATGAACTCTGATCAGACATATTGGCACATTTTGTAGATTAGGTTTAATTATTGAAGGGTCCTTGACTGACTGGGAGGTTTCTGTCCTATTTTTATCCTCCCTCAGCACGAACAGACTAGGTTTGCTGTAAAGTCAGAATTCAGCATGATGGTGGAGTTATTTTCTGTTTCTGAAAGGAGTTTTGGTGTTCAATGTGGTCACAAATAATTTGTATATTGAAATAATCTGTTCCATATGCTCATCTGGGAAGCCACCAGCACATCTATAGCAGATTTCCTCATATTTATTAAAAACGGAGCACGTTTACTTGCACATCACTTTCTGATTAAAATCTGTATTCAGTCTAAGCCTCTACTAAGAAAACTAGTGTTTTAATACTCGACCGCTATTAAAGCATTTCTGCATTTGTGTGCAATCAGCATATTTCTAAATGAAAAAGGCCAGGTATTCAAAGAGCATTATTTTGGCCAGTCTGATTCAATGATTAATATTGGCAATTTTGAGATGATCAGAATTGGTTAATAACTGCCTGATTGGACATTTAACTGAAGTACCTAAAACTGTATGAAACCAAAAGTTGGTTTTATATTTCTGCTTGCAATGAATATTATAATGAAAAGGAATTGAGTTAAATTACTGTGCAGAATTACTATAAAATTATTTTATGAAATAAATACATTATAAGAATTAAATAATACTGTTTAAATTCAGCAATGTTGTATATATTAAGTAATGTTTTTAGAGGTTTTGTGTGTGTGTGTGTGTGTATAATATATATATATATGAAATAAAATACAATTCAATGACAAGTGTTTAAATAAAGCAATTTTGTATATTAATTTAAAAAAAAGGTTTTATATAGAGAGTGTGTATATAAAATATATATTTTTAACGAAGTTGCTGAATTTAAACATTTAAACATTGGGTTGTGTGTATAAAATATGTATTTTTATAGAACGGTTGAATTTAAACACTTAAGCAAAATTGACTAAATATTTTTTACGTGTGTTTGTGTAAAATAAATACATATATTTTTACAAAATTGCTGAATTGAAACACCAAGCAATGTGTAAAAAAAAATAAAAATGTATATATTGTAGTAATTTTACACAGTAATGTAACTCAATTCTCGTTCACACACAATTTGAAAAATAAAGGTCATGAGACCGTTTACTGTTAACATGATTTTAAGAATGTTCATGTGCATGCAAAAAGTGTTCATTCCTTTTTGCATTAAAGCAGAAAGTTGCATCATCTGACTGTTTGGGGCTGACGTAACTCCTTTCTGTCGGCAGTGGTGGACCTGCTGTATTGGCGAGATCTGCAGAGGACGGGGGTGGTGTTTGGAGCCAGTCTGTTCCTGCTGCTGTCCCTCAGCGTGTGCAGTATTATCAGCGTGATCTCCTACGTGGCCCTTGCCCTGCTGTCTGTCACCATCTCCTTCAGGATATACAAAGGCATTTTACAGGCTGTTCAGAAGTCAGAGGATGGCCACCCCTTCAAGTGAGGACCCACACGTATCGCACACATTGTAGTGGCATCAGTCTCGTGCATTTCCACACCATGTTTTGTTCACTTTGCGTTGCCTGAGTGTAAAACGGTTAGGATAATCCTGCTTTGATCAGTTTGTGTTCCAGTTTCTGTAAGAAGGCAGATCTGTGGAGCTTAGCTTCTGGGCTTACATGAGGTGCTTGGTTTTGATTCCCTGCCAAAATTTTAAGCCTCGCTTGTGAAATAGAAAAAAAATCCAGCCACTTAAAGAATCTTAAAGTTGTTTTGGAAGCAAAGTGGTTGCAGTATCTTTTGTATCTCTTTGTTTCAGGCTCTGTTCCAAACCTAGTGAGCCGATTTGCCGTCTACTGCATAGTCAGCTACCTTCAAAGGCAACATCTTAATTGAAATGAAACCTCTTAAGTAGTACATTTGCAACGCTCTACATTGGCAGCAACTTTCTTGCTCTACACAAAAGAGGCTTCTTAAGCAAATCGCACAGGAGTCCTGACTCACAGTTTGATGTTAGCTTGTTTATTTGAAAAAGCATATGGCTAATTGTTTTGAGATGGCTAAAACATAAACTCTTGTTTGTTTTTAATGTGTAATAGTACAAATCTCATTGTATCTAATTCATGTTTTCTACAGCTTTTCTCTAAATGACAAAAAGAGAGAATTATTTACAATCGTATTCACTGCAGGAAAATAGCGGTAATAAAAAGCCATTTTACAGCAATTTGTATTTAATTGTTTTAAATGGGTAAAAATAACCGCAAGACACGAAAGAATCGTAAAACTAGGTAAATGGTGTGGTCTTTAAAAAAACTTTGTGGCTAACTAAAAAGTGCAAAACTTGGAATTGAACCAGTTGCTTGGCAAAATGATTGGCTGTTTGGAAGTGGTCAGAATGGTGTCAGTACGCAAGCCAAACTTGCATAAAAACTCCTTTGACAAACCAATTGCAAATGTTTTATTGAAAGTGTAATCTATTAAATGCCATTAACAAATCATTTAATATCTCCAAAATCCAAACATAAAGTGTCTGTATAATTGTAGGGCTTGTTTTGTTTGTTGGGTAATCAAGCCAGTAAGAGTTTATTAACTACAACACTTTTTTTTTTTAATTATACAAATGTGTCATTTAAAAATGTCAAATACAAATTTGTAATACTCAACCGAGATCAGGTAAAAACCATATAGAGTAGAGATGCACCGATCGATCGGCCAGGGATCGGAATTGGCCGATTTTCCTCATGATGTCAGACTGCGCTAATGCAACACGCATCGCTGCGGACGAGTAGCTGAGGATCTCTTCAGCAAGCTGACGCGCAAACTGCCGCAAATGAAACTGAAAGACGCAGACAGTCAACACACAATCATCTTCATTGCTGCGACGACTCTTCCTGGTGGAGGATCTGGTAGACTCGCTCAAGGTTTGTTCTTCCAGGAGACCAGAGGAAATGAAAACCTGAACCTGCTGTTTTCAGCTTAGCCTCTTTTATTTGATTTGGGGCTCCATAACTGCTCTCAGGGTGAAGATTGGAAAATAAATCTTGTTGTCTTGATGTTTTTCATGAGGCTGCTGAACAGTAATGCCTCTGTAAGCTGTACAGTTTATGCTAAATTTGATAAAAAGAGCTTTCTGAAGAAGTGGGCTAGAAATTGGCCAAAACAAAGAACTCGATACATATGTATATGAAAACAGTTCTGTTTATGAGATGTTGGATTGACAGATATGCATTTATATTACAGTCCGGCCAATATTGTGATATTTTAAAATTAATGAGCTAGCTTAGCCAATTAAATGGACTGTTCAAAATCTGACATCCACTTAATTCCTTAATGCACACTTCTATTTTCTTGAGTAATTGAGTTACAATTTTTAGTTTTTTTTTTTTAGAGAAAAATGTATTATTTTATTCCACAAGGATGCATAAAATAAAGCAAGAAGCCATGGTTTACAGTGAATAACAGCTAAGGGGCGTTGTTAGAAAACCCCCTTAGCTGTTATAAATTCACTGTAAACCACAGCTTCACGGGGCTTATTGCTTTTATTAAACGGTTATTCCATATATGTAGTAAGGTTTCACAGAATCAAAAAAGAACAAATAAAGTGTAATGAAATGAATAAAAACAGTATTCTTCCACCAAACAATGTAGTTCCTCAGAATCAGTTGTGGTTCCAACAAGTGGTTGCCAAGCAACACAGAAGTAAACAAAGGTGTATGTTTGTAGTGTAATTTACAACAGCTTTGAACAACCAATCAGAATCAAGGACCGGAACTATCCGTTTTATAAGTGACCCTTAATGTTATAACGTGTTGTTGTATAGTGAGATTTTCATGTCTGTGTAGATGGATGACGGTGATCAGAAGTGCTACAGTCTCTGCCAGCAGAACCCGCTATCTGAACCGGACAGAACTGGACTGAACCACGTAGAACCTGCCATGTGAACCGGACCAAACCAGGCTGAACCCCACAGAAACTGCCATCGGACCTGGACAGAAAAAAAACAAACAACAAACTAACAGACCAGTGCAGGCATATAGGGAGCAACCATCTCAGTATATATGTGTGTGTGTGTGTGTGTGTGTGTGTGTGTGTGTGTTGTTTTAGGTAGGCGTGGTTAACTCTTAACTTTTATAAAGAATATCTCTTTGGTTTTGAGATTTTAGTGTTTGCAACTTTACAGATCTTCTTTATGCACCAAGAGCTTGTAACACTCCAAAGAGAAAGGAAAAATTGAAATCGCATCATATGACCCCTTTAATGCCGTCACATGACAAGGTTAGCTGCAAGATCGTGAATGGATAGCTGGACTACACTTTCCACCCCACTATGCGTTGTTGCTCAAATGCCCATGTTGCCATGCTGAGGGCATTCCAGTTCTGATGAGTTGGTCAAAAATAAGACATTTAAATAATAATATATATTTTTTTAAATTAATAAATATACATTTAAAAAAAAAAAAAAAACTTTGAAAATATTAATGATATTACTTCTGAAAATTCACTCTGGGCCTGTAAGCCTAAAATTGTTGACAGTAGCAGAACTAGAGGTCACAAGTCATCTGGTTTACTAAAATACATGTTTGGATCCAGGGATAAGCGCTTCTTAATCTTGCGTCAAAGCATCTGGCATTTTAAGGAGTCGCCGTGTTCGAAGCATAGTTTGTGGCGTAATGGAAAAGCGCCACTAACATTAATGTTAAATCAGCACCTCGTGGCTTTTCTTGGCGCTGCATTGACCCACGTCTCAAACGCAGGGGAGCCCAGTGGATGGAAGCATCCGTGTAAGGAGATTTACTGCCCTGTGAAGGGGGCGGTGGTTATGGGCTGTGGATAGAGTTACAGCCTGACCCCGCTGCCCTTTCAGAGCTCTGGAGGTCTTCCGCAGTTGGACGGTTAGGTTCCGTCCCAGCATTCAGTCTCTCTGTGGTCAGACGGCTATATTGAGTGACGTGTCCAGTTACGAGTGACAGTTTATGTGCCGGTGGGTTCTGAACAGGCTCTGCCATTTGTTGGGTCAGCTTGCAAAAAAGGGGTCGGCCTTCTATTTTGAGTTCAAGTGAAACGTTTTTGAGCGTACAATGACAATTTATGAAAATGGTCAGTTATTAGGCATTTAAAAATACACTTTCGAAACACTGATCCATTTTGATCAGTTATAATTTAGCTTTCATTACAATTTTGACCATCTTTCTGACTCTTGAGAGTTTTTATTAGTAAGAACAGAACATTTATTTTTGTTTGTTTTATTTTTTTGTAACGTCTATACTGTAACTTTTTTTTTTTTATCAATTTAATGCATCCTTGTTGAATAACTTATTTTTTTAATACTGTTACACCTTGCGTAAGTTTTGAAATGCATTTCTCACAGTGTTTCCTCTGGCCTGTTGGAAGTATGTTGACATGGCTTCTTCTCTTCTTCCAGTTTGCAGTTCTCATGTGGATCCTGACCTATGTTGGTGCCTTGTTCAATGGTCTGACCCTTCTTATTTTGGGTAAGTCCATTTGGGACTGTAGTCCTATTAGTTTATTATTCGTTTGCAGTTAATTGGCACTTGTCAGAATTTTAAGAATATGCCGTAATTTTCAAAATGTGCTTTTTCTTTAGGTCTCATAGGTGCTTTCAGTTGGCCAGTGATCTATGAAAAGCATCAGGTATGTTTGGCATGTGTATGCATTGATAACTTCTGGCTTAGGCAGCTGTCGTGGTTGATTAAGTATTTATCAGAGTCTTCAGTTTCAATAAAACTATAATGTATACCTGAATGCCGTAATTATTCTTTTTCACTCCTAATGCAGGCACAAATTGACCATTACTATGGACTGGTGAACAAGCAAATCAAAGATGTTTTGGGAAAGTAAGTCTGTTTACATTGTGAAATATATGACTGGTGTTTTCTTCAATAAACCAGATGAAAAAATTGTTTTATGATGTGATGGTGGAACAAGAGAAGACAGACAGAATCGTGTTTGGTTTGGAAAAAGGCCTTAGACGATGCAATGTAAACTTTACCCCCTCCCCTCCCCCTAGTGTTTGAATTGTTAGCGTAACTGAGAATGAAATCTTTTTAAACCTCTTATCAGTTTCTCTCACAAGCAGAGTCATCACTCTTTCACAGTAGATCTAGTTCTCCATGTTTTGAAGTAAACACCGCTACGTAACACCATTACAGAATGTAGTCTGAGGAACTGATGTCGGCAAAAGCAGGAATCGATGAGGTTTTTCCATTTACTATTCGGTCAGTGAAGCGTTCACCTTGTTTGAAGGCCATTTTGATTAATTTCAGTATGATAAAGGGAGTGAAATGTTTTGGTTATGAAGTTCCTTCACAACAAGTCTTTTGTTTTTAGCTGTTTTTTCCCTTTTTCGTTTGTACTTGGCGTGCTCGAACACAGTGGTGTTGTGGTGTAACTGCGTTAAAATTGACGCAATTTAATTGTGTTAGAGGTTAAGAGGCTTCTAGTCTTCTGTAGCAGAGTTTAAGAGCAGCTTTATTTCTCACTTGTCTTCAAAGGGATCTGTTATGGCATATTGCACCCAACTATCCATTGTTTTTAGCTGTTTAGTTAAAAACAAAAAAGCAAACTAGAACGTCTGCTGTGTTGGCCTATCACCTTCCTGTCATGTCAAAATCAACAACATGTTTGCAGAATTTGCCGTCTCCATCGTGGATCGAATACCTGAAACGGCACACGCTCTAAAAACTCGCAAACTTCAAGCACCGTTTCTTCATGCAGGTCATTTGTAAATGATAATTCAGTTTTGATGAAAATATGCTGAAGACTGTCTGTGAAATGCATTGTGAAAATAAGCCAATAAAGTACCAATAAAGCTTGTAGACAAACTATTTGGGGTTTGTGCCTAATTTGAAGCTCTGTTTGATATTTACAATGCAGTTTGTCACATGTACTTTGGCGCCATCCAGTGGTGCTGTGTGGAAGTGTAGAATTTGATCTGATTTTGTCATTTTGAGCATCAGTCATATTCCTGACATTAACAAGAATTTTACTTCAAATCTCAGATATACTGCAAATGACATTCACCTTGTGTAGTTTCTATGGTATGAGATATTTACATGAGGGAAAGCTGGTTATTCTGGGAACAAAAATCAGCATTTTTCTACCCTTATAATAGTGTAACAGTCAGGCTCTTTAAATAAATCACGATAATTTGCTCACACTTATTTCCTCTTTCTCAACAAATTATCTTTGGATAAAGGTGCTTTCAGAACCTGCAGAAAAGTGTGTGTGTATATATATATATATATATATATATACAGTGGGTACGGAAAGTATTCAGACCCCCTTAAATTTTTCACTCTTTGTTATATTGCAGCCATTTGCTAAAATCATTTAAGTTAATTTTTTTTCCTCACTCATGTACACACAGCACCCCATATTGACAGAAAAACACAGAATTGTTGACATCTTTGCAGATTTATTAAAAAAGAAAAACTGAAAAATGCTCAGTATTTAGTAGAAGCACCCTCTTGATCTAATACAGCCATGAGTCTTATTGGGAAAGATGCAACAAGTTTTTCACACATGGATTTGGGGATCCTCTGCCATTCCTCCTTGCAAATCCTCTCCAGTACACACATTAGACATTTGTCCATGTCTAAATGCTTTTGGAAAAAAAAAAAAACCTAAAGAAAAAAAAAAAAAACAAAGTATGAAATATGTAAAAATAAAAGGGAAAAAAACAGCATTGTATGGTTTATTGTTTTAATAGAATTAAAACTATTTTCTCTCTTTCTCCACACACACAAATATCTATCTATATAAATATACATATGCATACTTGAGTATATGTATATATGAATGTGTGTTTTTGAAAGAAACGTGTCCGACATAAGCTAAGCATTTGATGTGTTTAATGACTTTTTTTGATTTATTCATTTTATGACATGGTACTAAAAAAAAATTTGATTTTATGTAATACTTAAAATGGAATGAATTCAACCAATTTCTACATGCTCATGAAAACAGATATAAAATAAATAACCCCTGCAACAACCAGTTTAAGCACTGATAAACAGCATAGGCCTATTTTCAGTAGTTCCCATTTTCTAACTCTAAAAAAAAAAGTCATGTTCTTAAACTGCCTTTAACTCACTGAACTCCGATCAGTCTTCCACTGGCCTTCATGCCTCCAATCACTTTGTGTGCGCAAGAGAGAGAGTGATGAAGTGTTGTGCAGCCATTCATTTGAATGAAGATTAGGTCATCCTGTTGTGCTGGAAAGATCATTAGGAACAGGTGCGCATGCAGCCAAACAGATTACCAGACTGCCTTTCTGAAATGAACTTTCTATTGATTGCTGGCCTTTTTTTAGGGAGCAGGGGAGGAGAGGTAAGCCTTGTTTTTCTCTCGTCTCGGCTGAGCACAGATGCTTCCGTGCTGGGAAGATAATTTGCTGCACGGAGGGCCACTTTCCTCTCATTGGCACGCGCCTCATGCCTGCTCTTCATTCCATTCGCATTATGACTGCTATTTACTCAGGGATAAATTAGAAAGTTACATCAAATGAAAATTACCAGAGGGCTAAAGGAGTACATTCATATGGCACTAATAAAAATGGGACATAATCTTGTATTCTGGCTTTTCTAGTGTTTTTCCTGAGATGCTTTTATGACCTGAGGCAAGAAATCAGAAGAAAAAAACCAAAAGAAAGACAAAAATTGGACGCAAGCAATGTGCTGTCAAAGTTGATTTTGATAGAGAATTGTCAAAATGATGGTGAATAATTTTTCCATAGTGCTTTTCCAAATACGTGACCTTATGGACCCCTTGTATGTGCCCCTGTCAGAGCTGGTTAGCATCTCTCCAAACATGATAAAACGAATACAGACAGCAGCCAAGCGACTTTGCATCCCCCCCAAAAAATGCAAGCACACTCTCGCAGTGTATTACTGCAAAACTATGCCGTTACTGAAGATTTCTGAAGAGTCACGCCACTAACCCATAATTCTTGTAATAACAGTGTCTGCATATGTGTCCAAAACTAGTAACTTGAAGTCATACATTAAATGAATTTGTGTCACAGGCTTCAGAAACCATGCAGGACCCCCAGATTTTAACACTTGTTTTGGTCTTGGCTCACACTTTCAAAAAGGCTTCCTTCATGAAACAAGCGTGAAAAGAGAAGTCTATAACATCACATTACTGCTCTGTGGATATGTGGGCTTCAGACAGGTGCAGAGAGAGGAGTAGATTAAGGCAGGGCATTTGGAGCGGAAATTGGGTTCTTTTAATTTCCCTCTGACAATGCTGACAGATAATTGAAAATGATGCTAAGGTAATAGACTCACACACACATACACACTTTGTGTAATGTTGAACCGCCGCTTTCAAGATAAAGGTCATACTTGAGTGTGTGTGTATGTGTATGTGTGTGTGTGTGCATTTCGAAATAACATACTAGCATACTATTTCTGCAGTAGGCTGACATAGGTACACTATGCACAACGCAATTTTTATGCATGCATGGAATAAAGCAGTTATGTTTTTTTGTAGGCCAACCTGCAAGTTCATATCAACCTAGTTCCCTTTAGAAAAAATTTGATTTTTCCTTTGGCTTTTGGATTATTGCAGAAAATAACCTCCGTGACCAACAACAGTTTATGATCAACACGTTTTGTTCATGATAATCTTAACAAATGAACACAACTCTGAATTTTGAAGCCTAGATACAATCCCTATAAGTATACAAACATAAGCTATAAATCAACTACATCACTATAAAATCACTACCATTAAATTTCTGACGACTCTTTCAGTTTTTCATTAAAAATGAAAAGTTTGAGTTTTCAATAGCACGATTATAAACACACTTTAAGCGATTATAAGTAAAAGTACTTTACTTGAGTATAAATGTTTCTATTGACTTTTTCATCTCTATATTTTGAAAAGGAAATGAATACTTTTACACTGGAAACATTTCTTCAAACGCTTTCGTAACATTTGCTACTGCAAACAGTTGGAAATGTAGGCAGCATGTGGCGATACCTAAATCGCGAATGAATCAGTTGAGTCGAATCTTCGTTTAAATTCGATTCTTTCGAATCTGTCAAACCAGTTCGCAAAGAGTCTGATCCGGAGTCACGAATCTGAGTTTAAATCTCAAGACAAACACGCCAAACAATCTGTGGATCTCCATTAGGGAATCTAAAGATGCTGCTCGTGTAAGTTTTAATTTGTAATGGCTCTGAATTAATTTGATACATGTTTGCTTAATAATTGTGAATGCTATGAAGTAGGCTACTGATGACGTTATGTCCGATAAGAATTGTTTATGTGATGGAACTCTCCTGCATTTCTCTTGTTTTGTGGTGTTTACATGAGTGCAGCAGATGCTAAGGTTTTCCCAGCGTTTTTTCCCCTTTGCTGTGTTGTTACTAGGGTGTTCTGGCTTGTTTTTAGGTCTTTTCTCTTTTATGTTAAAGTGGATTAATTCCTTTTGTTTAATTTGTAATGTGTCGGATTGTGTCAAAGAGCTATTGTGGTAGGACTACAACACTCTGTTGCCAGTGGTAGGCTATAATAAAACTGACTTGTGGTTTTGATATTGTAGTATTTTTCACATGAAAAATATTGTAACTTGGGTCGATTTCCATAAAGGTATCTTTACGATGATTGCACACCTTATACAACCTTGGTTATACTGCACAGTATTCAGTAGGCTAAGCACTGAGCTTTCTGAACATAGGCAGGGTTTATACCAGGATGCGCATGTCTGTCTTTACATCCAGGGCTATAATCTCATTCCTGCTCACCCTTCACAGATGCTGTTTGGATGTGTGACAGAACCTCTTATCCAGCAGTGAATATTACCCCATCTACCTCTGCCCTGGGGTGTTAAAAACCCTGTGATTCCAAAAACCTGCACTGACAGACATCAAGGCTTTTCTGTCCACCAATGCACTAGAATTAATAAAAGTTGTATTATCAAGTGAATTATTTGACCACCACGGGACAGATATTTTTCTTAGCATGTCAGCAAGATCACACACACACACACACACACATACATACATATATATATATATATACAACAGTGTTCTTTCTGGTTCTCGGATTTCATTGGCTGAGAGCCTTTTCCAGTGGTGCGATATTCTAGTGATAACAAAACTCCAACCGTTTCACCCTTTGTATCACTCCTCTTGCAGTTTTTCTCACAGCGAGTGTCATGGCGGACAAATACACTATAATATTATAAACAATACCGTTTTTGTGTTATGGAATGTATATTTTTTTAGACTTTTTGGGGTGAGAATGTAGTTGTTTAGACTTCAAATATGGGGTTTGCTAATAAAGATTGCTGTCAATGAAAATCACCCTTATTAGATGAAAGAACAGTTTGACAAAGATATCACTTTCGCAAACTAATGTTTTATTGTGAATATGAGATTGAGCTGAAGAATGAATGC
>NW_015639792.1:584240-584844 GCF_001515625.1 Sinocyclocheilus rhinocerous
ATATATATATATATACAACAGTGTTCTTTCTGGTTCTCGGATTTCATTGGCTGAGAGCCTTTTCCAGTGGTGCGATATTCTAGTGATAACAAAACTCCAACCGTTTCACTGTATCACTCCGATTTCTCATAGTGAGGGTCATGGCAGACACCCAAATCTACTGTAATTTTATAAATAATACTGTTTTTTTTTTTTGTAATGGAATGTGTTTTTTTTTGTTTTTTAGGCAAGAATGTAGTTGTTTAGACTTCAGATATGCGGTTTGTTAATAAAGATAATGTTTATTGGAACATTTGCTTCTCCGTTTTCGGAGATGTGAGCTCCAGGGTGTCAGCAGCTGTTCAGCACTCATAAACCCGCCGAGAGCACCTCACCTCGGCCAGATCTTCTGGAATTTGCTGATGGCTCTATTGTGGTTAAACGTGAGAGATAATTTGTTTTGGGTAAATCTAACAGGCAGTCTTTGGTCTCATTAATCTATTATTTGTTTTTACGCGTTGCGTTGCACCGCATCGCGCCGCGTAAATATAAAACCACGTCTGCATCTGTGATCGGAGAAATTACAAACAACAAGTGCTACTCTACACTGCTCAAAACTCGCATT
>NW_015639792.1:584878-598274 GCF_001515625.1 Sinocyclocheilus rhinocerous
GCTGCCTTTGTACTTTTGACTGAATTGCCTAGCAACTTTTATGATGGCGGTTGTTGTTGTTTAATAAATATTATTATTCAATAAATAATATTTGATATAAATAATAGTAGTATTTAACAATAATATTTAGTATGATCAATTTTAGTTACATTGTTCTGCCATTAGATGGTGATAAGAGATTTTATGAGTGAGTCAGCAGTAATGATTTTTATGTTGAAAGAGACTAAAACTTGATGTAAACAAGGAAGTTAGTTTTACTTTCAACAACACCTTGTAAGTAGCCAACAAATGCACTGAGCAGCGCTGTCATCGGAAATCACCCATAACAGATGAGAGGATAGTACAACAAAGATATGGCTTTCCTCAGCAGACATTCAAACTAATGTTTTATTGTGAATATGAGTTTGAGCTGAAGAATGAATGCTGTATAAGATGCAGGTAATCACACTCACCCAGTCAATCTCTCTCATAATACTCTTTTCTACATAATACAGTGAGCTTTTAATACAGTAATACAATAAACTTTTAATGAAGTAACTCAATGTCCCATCGTTACTAGTTCTAAAGTGACGTTTTCAAATTAGTAATGGAGGCTTGGGCTCAGCTGTTAAACTGAGATTTGTATCAGTGAAGGAAGGAAGTTCCACACAAAAGAGGTTGTTTAAAGACACTGTTTTTTTCTTATGTATTTACACACTCATGCCATCAAACTGTTGTATAACTGCATTATCACACTCGTAGCAGTGCAATACGGCTGTATATCAGCATGCTGTGATTATCTACGGCCGAATCACAGCCGTGCTGATATACAGCCATATCAAAAGCCACCAGTTTATTTTTTAATGACTATGTATAGTGTGTCTCTATCAGCATGCTGATGCTATGATTAGTACAATTAAAGAAGCATTAAAAGAACATTTAATTTGAGATTTTTGGGATAAAAATACATATCTCCAGCAGGTGGCAACGTAGACTGTCTGAATGGCAGTTGGCATGACCCCCTCAGAATTGGACCTCAGGTGAAACCACCTCACCGGGCTAAAGAGAGCGTGTCTGCTTCATCGCTCTGGTCCACCCTGTCATTTCAGATCTGTGCAGTGGTGAGAGGACAGACAAAAGAAAAAGAGAAATACATTCTGGTACTCTGACGGATGAGTGTATTATCTGTAGTGATTTTACTCGTATTTGAACCGAGAATAGAGATGGTGGAAATAGGAAGGATTAAAAAAAATGGCCATGTTAAACATTTGTCCACTGCTGCTAATACATTTATTGCTACAGTTTGTGTCTCCTTTCCATCACCTCAATGAAACGAGCCTGTGTTTTTGTTAACATATACTCACCTTTATAGTGTGTTTACACAGTGCTGACATTTTACTTCTTAAACTTTTATTTTATGACATATTTCATCAGCCTGTGTGATGTTTGTTTGTGTCTCGCTAAATAGCCATTCCCCACAGTGTCCAAGTAATTTTCTCATTTATTAAAAATAGACATCATGTTTTTTCCCCTTTCCGTTCTGACTTTTTTTTTGTTAGCCTCTCCTTCCATGGGAAATTAAAATGTGGATCAAAGGTCGACTCTGTAATCCAGGGGAGACTTGTAGGAAGTGTCACTTGGCAGGAGTTAATTAGGAGACCACCTCTGGGGTACAGTTACTAATACCACCCTGCAATGTATTAACAGGCAGGAAATTCATTTGTACTCTCTTCCTGTCACAGATTCCCAACAAGAGAGAAAGAGCTGTCTCTGATTATATCTGTGGTGGCATGGGGGTTAAATTTATTCTTAAATAGCATTTCAAAAGTTGCCTGTAAGTATCAAGAAATGACCAAGGTTCGTTTGATTTGCTAAAGAGGATATTGAGATGGCAGATGGTATTTTATGTCAAGTTCGTTTTGGGAGACTGATGAGAACAGGGAGTGGGACAGAGCAAACAGGCTTAAAAGAATGAATGGAGATTGACTTGGAACAATCTGGAGTTTAAACTCAATTATCCTGTTGGAAAACAATGGAAGAGGTCATTGATTTGTTAAACTCAACATGAAATCAAAATTGGCACTATTTACTTACTTAATACACATGCGTCCATCTTGAAGAAGAGATATTTCTGATGGTGGTTGAAGGTGCTTATACACTCTAAAACACTGGGTTAAAAACTACCCAATTTGAGTTGGGCTGGTAACATCCAAAGTATTTGTATTCTGTATCTTTATGAATAAAATAGTTTATTTTATGCAAAGCACCCTTTTCCATCACACGATAAGACTGACGTGAGCAACAATCGTTAGGTAATTCACACCGTGTGCCTCTATGTTGCGCTGCATAAAAATGAACGATATACAGCACAGTAACAATGTTATAGATAAAATAAAATTTACACAAACCTTTATTTTGCTGAAGAAATGCATCAATTCAATGGCGCATAGCACTGCTCTGTCCTGAAGAGTACGAAAAATCCCCATGAGAAAAAACTCACCGCTGGGTTACGTCTGACCCAGGATCTGAGTAACACAAAAACTACCCAAACATTAAGTTATGTCATGTCTGACCCAGGAGCTGGGTAACACTAAAAAACTACCCAAACATTGGGTTGTTACATTTTACCCAGGACCCGGGTAACACAAAAACTACCCAAACACTGAAAAAATAACCCCACAAAAAATGACCCATAAGGCTCAACCCAGCATTTGTTTAAAAAAGTCCTCCCAAAATTGCCCCCCCCCCCTTCTTCTTCTGTCTCTCTCTCTCTCTTTTTTAAGAAAATGGAGTCAAAGCAATTTTGATTTCTCTTCTCATGTGCACTCATCTCTCCTCTCTGAGATCTACAGCAAGACTGTTCTCTGCATTTAACCTTACGTGCAAGGTTGTTTATAGGTCACAGATGCAGTCCTTTCAGGGCTGTCCATTAATGTTAGAACTGGCTGCCTGCCTGTGTGCATGAATGTGTGTGTATGAGTTTTCGTTGATCCCTTATGTGTGTGTTTATGTGGTCTGAATGCATTCCCATCACAGCCTCTGAGTGGGTCTGGTGTATGACACATTTCTCATCTGCTCCTGCTTGTCTGCCCGCCTCTACTGCAGTCCAGGGAGTGACCGGCTCTCTGGTAAATAAGCTACTCTCGTCTGCGTGACCTTTCTGAGTCCATCCAGTGTGGAGCAAGGAGAACCGAGCGGATAAATGGAGAGAGACAGAGTCAAGCCAGCACTACGGTGACACCGCTAAGAGGACAGGACAGAGGGGACACTGGCACAACAATGGAGAGAAAGAGAGGGAGAGAGACAGAGCGCGCTCAGAACAAGAAAGAGGGAAAGGGAGGGTCTCTCTCATAATATCTCCCTCCCTCGCTGTCTAGTCCATCTGAAATACGATACTAATTACATTTATTGCCTCCACAAACTCCATCTGAAATTACAGAGCAGGGAAAGGGGAGGGAGGGTGATGGAGGAAGATCACGGAAGAAGAGAGCGAAGGAGGAAGAAAGGTCAACGGGACGGGGTCTAAAATAGAAGGCGAGGCTTCCATTAAAAAGGCATAAAACAAAATCCATACTTCTAAAGCCCTGAAATTAAAACGCAGTGACTCCTGTCAAAACAAGGTCAACACACGTCTTTTGAGAAATAGACTAACGCATTCAAGGTCGTGCCTTTCTTTCATTTTTTTCTCTCCCAAATGCTTTTGAACATTTGTTCCTCTCTTCTGGTTCAGTTAAAAGATGATTCATATGCTTTTCCCACAAGGAGGAGAATAGGAGAAAATAAATCAAATGAGACAAGTAAGAAGACCTAGAGTCCAAAAGTTTTGTTTGGTCAAGCTTTTGTTAGCAGATAAAGGCTGGAATGAACTCAGAATGAATGGCTTGTCTCGTCTCACCTCGTCTCTTCTCTTTAGTTCTGTTCTCTTCCTCCTTAGTCTTCTAGCCTTGTCCATCCCTTTGTTTCATTTTGGATACTTTCTTTCAGTTCTTTCTTTTCCTCATCTCATATTCTCCTCTTTCTCATTTTCTTGTTCTTGTCTTAATTTTCATTTTGTATCATCCCTTCCATCATCACTTCTTCTGCATCTTCTCATCTTTTCTCATCCTTGTCTCATTACATCTTTCTCCCCTCCTTTTTTCTCTTATCATCCCTTCTCTTTGAAATGTTACCTTCCCTTCCGTTTTTCATTTCTTTTCTTAATCTTTTCCTCTGTCTTCTCTTGTTGTCTTGTCCCATCCCCGTCTAATTTTGTCTAGTTTATTTCAATCTATTTTTTCCTCGTCTCCTCTGATCTTCCATTTCTTATTATCCCTTCCATCATCTTTCTCTGCATCTTGTCTTATCCATTTATCTCATTACATCTTTCTTCACTTCCTTTTTTCTCTTCTTTTCTTGTTGTCTCTTCTCTTTGACATTTGTCTAATCTTTTCTCTTTGATTCTCTTCCTCTTCCTGTCTTTCCATCTTATCCTGTCTAGTCTCATTCCTTCACCTTTTCCATAATCTCTTCCTCTGCATCTCCTCCTCATCCTTTCATCTAATTTCATCTCTTCCTTTCTTCTCTATCTCTTGTCATCCCTTCTCTTCAACATTTTCCTCATCCCATCTCATCTCAATCCCTTCTTCTGTCTTGTCTCGTCCCGTTCCTACACTGTGACGAGTGGGGGCGTGGCCGAGAGCCGTGGGAACGGAGCAAGGTCGGTGGAGTAATTGATAATGAGCGACACCTGCACCACTCACCGGTCTCGAGTCCCACGGAGGAGATCCGGAACGGGCTGGAGTGAGTTGCCGGGGGGGCGGACTGTCACCGGAGTGTCGGGCCGTCCACCGAGGGCTGTCCAGTGCCGCCGCCTGGCATCGCGGAAGAGTTTACCCAGCTGGTGGAGGGCCGAGCGGCAGTGTGTCCGGTAACCGGACCGATCAATTTTTTTTCTTTTCCTCTCTCCCCTCTCTTGTATCTGTCTCTCCTCATCCTTCCGTCTCCTTTTCTCTCAAAGACGAGAGAGGACCAGGCCTGGATTTTATTTTGTGTTTTGGTTCTGTTTGTGTTTATAGTAAGTTTTGCTATTTTGTGTTTATTTTATAATTAAAGTTTTGTTCAAATGTTCGCCGGTTCCTGCCTCCTTCTTCCCGTGACTACGAACTTTGTTACATACACCTTTTGTCTCATCTTTACCCTTTTTCTTCTCAAGTTTTGTTGATGCTCATCTGGTCCTCATCTCTTCTTTTTCGTGTTCTTGTCTTCTGATCTTACCTTTGTATCATCTCCTCCTCTGCATCTGCTCTTCCTGTCTATCTTTTCATCTCATTTTGTCTCTTCCTTGTTCTTCTTCATCTTGTCTCTTCTCTTTGCTTCTCTTCAACCCCTCCTTTGTCTTCACTTCTTGTCCCATTTTTTTGTTGCATTTTATCTAGTGTCTTTCAGTCTTTCTCTTCCTCATCTTGTTTTGTCTATGCTCTTCTCTTCCTAAACTTTTCCTCATCTCATCTCTTCTGATCTTCCCTTTGCAGTATCCTATTTATTCTCTCTTCCACTGCATCTTCTCATTTTAGTCTCTTCTTCATCTCTCCTCTTCCTCATTTTCCGTTCCTTCCACGTCTTGTCTTGTCCCTTCCTCGTCTCTGTAAAACTCTTATCTGCTTTTTAAATATATAACTCGCCAGGAAATTAGGCCTTCATTTTATGGTCTTTGAAATATGGCTTCACAGAAAATGAACTGAGCTTGATTTACACAGATACAGCGAGCATGATTATTCATATGACTTTATTTGGTGTGAGGCCTAACCTTTTGGGATCGCCTGTTGAAGGTCGCTTTTGATCAAATTACTGTGGACCCTCACTGAGTGTGTGTGTGTGTGTGTGTGCTCGTGTTAAATAAAAAAGCACTGTCCCTCATGTGGCCGGCATACCAAGCAGTGTGTGTGTCACGTTAAGATGACAACCTCCCCTAATGACCTAGCTTCTCTCTCCTCCTCTCCTGTTGCACCAGAAGGATGATTAACTGAGTGTGTGCGCACCCCCTCTTAGAGCAAACGAGCAAAGTCATGAGAAGCCTAGTTTGATTGAAGGATTTTTGTATAAAATGTGCAAGATGAGGCCTTGAGCCACGGTACCTTGCCCTAAATGTCCCACATGAGCAAAAAACCCTTTGCAGAACTTCAAAAACGAAGCGATCTTGTAACTTTGGTTAGGTTACTTCAGTAAAACATGCCTGAGGCCTTTCGTGTTGGGTTCCTGCTTGCTTTTATGTCAAGTGATACATTTATTTAGCCTCGTGGCATTTCAGCGCTACCTATTCTGTCAAGAGGGAAAGAACCCATTAACATAACATCTGTCTCAGACTTTGAGTTTTTTAAGAGCCTCTTATGCTCTGAAATTCTTACAAGCTTTGTTTGGAATGGAATATAGTGCATTTCTTACAGAGTATGTACTGTTGTATGTACTGTTGTTTACAAATAGTATGTGCAACAGAATGTAGTACATTACTATAAACATTTCAAATCATTTGAGCAAAAGCAAAATCATTTGAATATATTTTGTCCTCCTATCTCATAATTTTCCCTTAGGGGCTCCGCACTTCTCCTTGACATGCCATATTTGTGAGCATTAATGACATTTGAAAGCTACTGCAGAGAGGAACATCAGTGAATAACAACTTATATTTTGGCCTGTTCCTCACAGAGCATCATATGACCTCAAAGGACTTGGAATATTGCTTGTGAGTTGTGCAGACTACTTCTAAGGTGCCTTTATGTTGCTTTATTGTTCTTTTTAGAGCTTGACTGTCCTGGTCCCCATTCATTTTTACTGAGTAGTCATAACATTGCACAACACATTTTTTTTGTGGTATGGGTTTGGTATGACAGAAGGATGAATAGATTATGATAAAATATAAAATTTTCGAGTGAACCACCACTTTAATATCAGTGCTATTTGCAGTAGTAAAAATATTATTTGCATTTACATTACTGTTCAAAAAGTCAGAAAAAAAAGAAAAAAGATTTTTACATTTTTTCATTGGGTACCATTTTTACATTCTTACTCCATTATATTTCAAATAAATGCAGATTTTTTTTTTATTATAGTTCTATTTATTAAAGAATCCTGAAAATTCAGAACAATTTTAAGCAACACAACTGTTTTCAGCATTTATAATAAGAAATGTTTCTTGAGCCCTAAATCAGCATATTGGAATGATTTCTGAAGGACATTTGTGATAATATTTCCCAATATTATTGTTTTTACTGTATTTTTGATCACATACAGCCTTGGTAAGCAGAAGACACAAAACAAGCAAAAAAAAAAAAAGACCCCAAACTTTTGAATGGTGATATATAATCCAATTTTGTGTAAAAATATCTTAAGGTTTGGCAAAACAATAACATAAGTCATCAAAATCGTGGTTGATATTCCTTAATTTGTTACATTGGAAATTGAAGGTGGAGTGCATTGTGGGATACAGTATTCTGTGCAGTGCTCATATTTTGCGTAGGCACACTGTTCACAGTATACATACTGCATACTACTATCTTACTAAAATAGTAGGCAAGTAGATAATATGCATTGGGAGTGTTCTCATTTTGTTGCATCTCGGTGTGTTGGCTCATCTCTGTATAGTGTGTTTTAGCATAAGCATCTGCCTGTTTGCCTACTCCAGAAACAGTTCGTCTTTGTTTGAGGGCTCCCCTATTGCTCGTGACAGGTGTGCGCGTGTGCGTGAGTGTGACCCTAACTCATTCTTTCACAGGTACGGCTCATTACTGTCTGCGTGTGCAGAGCTTGATGTATCAGCTGAAGAAGCGTGCGAAGAGTTATGAGCTCTAACTCCATCTCCTCTCCTCCTCTTGGCTGTCTTTATCACCCATCACTACCGTAACACCCGCAGAGAGAGTGTGTGTGTCTGTGTTTGTGGGCATACTGTATGTGTGTGTGTGTGTGTGTGTGTGCATCTAAAGCCACACCTGACAAGTGGGCCATCCAGTCCCCTGGGTGTGCGGCACACCTGTCACTGAGCCTGTATGCTTTTTCTTTATCGTCTGTGACCTTCAGAAGGTCGTCTCACGCCAAACCCTCCCTCGTGCCCTTTGCGTTTACCTGACCGGTGGTGATCTGTTCTGTTCAGTCTTTAGATAATCAATACAAATGAACTGAACACAAGGCATTCGTAAACATAAGCCTGAGCTACAAAACCAGACCTCATCTATAATGAGTGTGTGTGTGTGTGACAGTGACCTCTGGGTTCTTGTCCTTTGGGGTCTGATTGATAGTGAAGCAATCAACGGACCCCTCCGGCCTTATCTAATATTTTGTTATGTTGTCAGTAGGGGACAGTGTTAAAAAGTCAAGCCTGTTAGCATTTTGTACAAGACAACTGATTATTAAAAACGGGATATTTGTAAAAAAATATCAGCATTCAATTTAAAAGACACCTGTAGTGCCATGACCTTTAGCACAAGGTTTGTAATGTCAAATTAAACTGTAAAAACCTGTTACTTTTTAAGGCATACTGTAGCTGTATAGATGAAGATCACACAAATGCAATTTATTAAACCTTATGGACATTCTTTGTCTAAAGGCTGCACGATTTGGCGAAGAAAAATCAAATCACAATTTTTTTTTTCTGATAAAACTTTTGCAATTTTTAATACATTTATGTTATTATTGCTTAAATAAAAATAATAAAAAAATATTTCACTGTAAAATAACAAATGAGTATTTACGAAAAATATAATAATAATTATATTTTACAGTAGTTAGTAACTGTACAATTACCATACTAATATTTATGTCTTTTTTCACTTTAAAATGTTAAGCCATTAAACTTTTATTTTGGTGGAAAACCGCAGAGAACAGTACTATGCTTCACTCTGAAACATAGCATGTATATTTATTTTGATTAAATTTCAGCCTTTGCAATTTGATATCACAGGTTAATTATCGTAGGCCCTACAGCTAAAATTTAGAGTTAATGAATCAGTTGGGGAACCAATAAGAGCAAACTTTAAAATTTAAGGGGAACAAATAAATAAATAATAATAAAATAAATAAATAAATAAATATATAGTTCAGTCATGAAACTCTAGATGGCGCAGGCTGATGGGTTGTTAATGTAACTGATGATATTCAGAGAGTTAAACGACTTGGCACAAGCTGATTGGTTCATGCTGCATATGCAGAAATCTTCTGAGAGTTGTCATGATTGAAATGCCCTTTACAAGCAAACCTGAAATAGTAAATATTGTACAATATTTGTGAGAAAATTTTTTTCCCCACAGACAACTTTTCCCCCCCCTTTTCATCCATCACTACTAATTCTGACTTACTACTTATTTTAAGTTACTATTTTAGCCACTGTTTTCAGTTTTTAGTTTGTTGTCTGATTACATAGCAGTAATTGTTTTATGTTAGTTACTATTATTGTTTTGGTGCACAGTAATAACCCTGACTCCATCAACTGTATTACATTTTCCTTTCTCTGTGTTCTGTTGTTTTGCATTCTGCTGTTTAATGTGACAGTATGCATGCATGTTTTGCGATTTGCCTGCTCCATTGCTTCTCAGCGTATTTCTGGCCTCTGTTAATTTACTCAGTCTCCTCTTTTTTCTCTCTGTCTATATGCCGCTTTCTTTCTATCATTCTTTCTTCTTTCTCTCCAGCTGCTGAAACCACCTGTCTCATTATAACTGTGACACCCCGTCTTTTATTTTTCGCTTACATTAATTTACACCCAGTCCCTTGGGTGCCAAAAGCACCCAGTTTCTCCAGCCTCTCTCTCTCTCTCTACTTGATTGCATGTTGAATGTGTACAGTTGTCATTTCGGTCTGGGATGTAATAGGCTGTGTTAAACACTCATAAACGGTCTCACTTACGAGGCACTGAAGCAGCTTTGAAAAGGGTCACGCTCTGATCTCTACCTCTCATGACCACACACACACACACACACACACACACACATACAGAGGCCGTGCCACACACACATTTTGTTGGAATTCACTCAAGTGTACGTTATACACTGTAGGCTGCAGTGGGCCTTGGGTATTGCTTTAGCAACCTGTCAGTGCTGATTTATTGAGACAGGAACACACAGCTGGAAGTCACGATTGCTTGGGTGCAAAACAGAAATTAGATCAGGAGTCCGTACGAACCTCTATAAGACAGCTGTCGGATACATCATGTGCGTGTGTTCTGTAGGCTACATGTACATGTTCACCTGTTTTGAGCATGATAAAGTCATAAAATATGAAAAGGGCATGCAGGGGTTGACATGGTATATGTGTTGTGTTTATCCTTGAACAGTCTATTCATTCATTGCAATATATTACAATATAATTCAGATCAATATATGTCTTACCAAATTATCTGAGCTGTTTGTCTGCCCAATGACAAATGGACTAGTGTTTGGGAAACATATTTGAAAAGGTTTGTATTTTGCAATTGTAAATTATGGTGATTAATGTCAGCATTGTGTCTTCTCTTTTTAACTCTGGGTAGGAGCTCTTAACCATGTCTCAAACAGTGCTCAGATTGACCAAGATTCTGCAATCAAAAGACACTGAAATTTCTCCAAAATCTAATATTCTGAGTTTTACTATCCATATTAATTTAACAGATGTAGGTAAACAGTACCGTCGGTTTCGGTAGATTTTTGAGGAAACATTTGAGACAAAGTTGAGCATTAAAAACTAAGCATGCCTTGCCAACTTCTATCAGCAGTACCCTTCATGACCACAGGGTGGCACTGTTGCTCTTTAAAAGTCCCACTTCCCGAGCTCACACCACTGGACCATGAAGTTTCCCTGTATTATCACTAGTTGTCTCTTATCTACTCTGGATCCCTCCTATTGTACTACTTTAAGATAAAGGCGGCGTGTGTCGGACAGTTATCATTCTCTAGCATCTCTCAGATACGCTCAGGGTTTGACAGCGTGAAGGCTGTTAGCACAGAGAGAGAGAAAGAAAAACAGAGGAAGAGGAGGAAAGATTAACAGATGGCTCCATAACCGAGCTGTAATTGACCGGTGGCAACAAACCACCGCGGCTCTCCTTCTTTTCTCGGCAGGTAGCCTCTCGTTCACACCCCAGCCACCTCTGTTACTCTGTGCACTGATACACTGATGTGCTGTAATGCGTCAATCTGTGATGACCTCTTCTCACCGCTTAGTCATGACAGAGGTATAGATTGAAACATGCTGTGATTATATCTGTGCCCATCTTGTCAGTTACAAAGATATATTTGCCTTTAGGTGTCTTTGTTGTGTCTCTTTTGTGCATTATGTTAGTAGGCGAGTGGGTGTCATAAACACTTTCCATCATGGTTTTTAAAGCAATAGAGACACAATTTCCATGTTGTGAGAGATATTTATCTTACAATACCTTTTAGATAAACCATTGTCTAACATAACATAACACAAGTTGCTTTAACCAGGAGGGCATTTACACAACACCGTTTTCAACTAGAAATAGAAAACTGTTAATTTACACAGAATTTTGGTGGCCTAAAAATGAAAACATTTGAAAACTGGTTTCATAGTGCAGGTTTTTGAAAACCATACGGTTATTGTTTCCATGTAAAATACAAAAGCGCGAATTTGTGAAATGTCGACTTCATGATTATGCGTATTACGTGTTCAGTCTATTCACCTTTTTCCAAATTATGGGAGTAACTTCTATTTGCACTGTAAACAATCAGCAAAAGGTTCGCTCTATGAACAGAATAATAAGCATTTTCAAAAACTTGGTACAATGAGGTGACATTATTTTACTCACCCTTCAGCAATCATAAAAAGAAATTTAAAAGTGTAAAAGCATTAACAAATTTCTTTCGACATACCATGAATAACTCCTAAAGATCCTCCTTCTATCTGCAGCAATATTACGGACGTGCTAAATATCACTATAATATATGTCCATATTTCGCAACAAGTACATTTTACAACATCTGTGTGAAAACAAACCTGGAAAAAGACATACGGATTTCGGTTGAAAAATGAAAGATTCTTAGTGCATTCCAGGGAATTATTCATGATTTAAATCATCGACCACAAATGCACTGTATATGTTGTCTTTTTTCATTTACTTACAGCGGAATACAAAGGAAACATGGATATAATCAGGAGGAAAACAATGCAGCGGGCTGAAAAGAGCTATTCTATAGATATTGTTGCTTTATCACGTCACATTAATATACTAAATGTAACGTTATTCTCCTGACTTATGAAAATAGAAAATGAATGAAAATTTACAGCCCATTCAGTCAAAATGATGGATAAGGATTATTTGTAGCGCAATCTTATGATTTGAAATGATTTGTTGCAGTCTTTTTGTTTGGAACTTCCCCAAACCAGAAGTGCCTCCCATTATTTAAAACGCAGTAGGCTCATTAGGAAGAAGTAGGATAGGATGTACACAGGTGCGTAGTGTTTCTGTACAAAGTGACATCGCCAACTACTGGCCTGGCATGCATAATACAGTGGTTTTAGTTGTTTTTTTATTGATCCATGTGAACGGGGATCATTTTGACAACTGTGTTATCTGTACGTGAAGCTTTTTAAAAAATGCAGAGTACATCTCATATAAACATACCCTAGGTCTGTACCACTTTACCCCTTAAAACCCTCTGGTGCTCTTCGGTAACTTTTGACAGAAAATTTTTCTGTTTTGAATTTTTCAAAATCACAGCTTCATCGGAACGGTATGAAACTTGGTGACTTTTATGGCATTTGGAATGTGAACACACACAAAAAAATTGAGGGCATGATTCGAGCAGACTAAGTGGTCATAAAAAAATATTCACACTTGTGGTCTTCGGTCAAAAATGACCGACCATAGGAAATTAATGGGAAATCGACAAAATCTACAAATCTGACACAATGCAGAAAAAAAGTACACAGCAATGACAGGGTGAAACTCTAAAACATCAAGATTTTCCAAAAAACTAATTCTGAATGATTTATAAGCCTTTTGAAATATGCCTGTTGTAATACCTATGTCATACCCATGTCATTATACAAATTTGTGTCCTCATAAATCACAAAAATGCAAATATGTAAAATAAAAGCAATAATTCAACTACAATGCAGTAAAGAATTGTCAGCCTGGTCTCATGTTTATACGTAGGTATTAATACCGAACATTTACAAGCACAAAACGTACACTTCTGTACGTTTTTATTAATGCTAAAACGTACAATTTAGACGTATTTCAACGTTTAAAACGTACAAATCGCTACGTATTTTTAGCTAAAAAACGTAAAAATATTTACGTATCTTTTATATCATTAAGATATTCATATCAATGCATTTTTATCATTTTATCAATAAGCGATTTAGATTTTTAGACCCCTTAACCTACCCCAAACCTAAACCTACCCATTTTATAGCGATATATAAAGGATATAAAACGCAAATGACCGAAATA
>NW_015639792.1:598748-599699 GCF_001515625.1 Sinocyclocheilus rhinocerous
GGAATTTCAGTGAACGAGAAATATGAGTCAATGGATTACGTGAACGAGAACGATTCATTCACCAAAAAGATTCGTTCAAAAAGAACGATTCGTTCACGAACGTAACAACACTACGGTCACTAGACTCGCTGCTCGGGGTGGAGAAGAAGATCGCCGAAAAAAGGCTTGGATTTGAGTCTGTTCCTCACAGTCGTATGGATTCGGAAGATTTGGATTACAGCGCACTAATAAAATTGTTTCATTTGTGCTCCATGCAAGATCTCGCCTTATGAGGAAAGGGTGGTCATGATAAAGGTGAGGGATCAGCCCCAAACTACACAAGAGGAGCTTGTTAATGATCTTAAGGCAGTTGGGACAAATTACCATGAGATCAGTTGAAATTGTACAGCAAGAAAGGGGTTACACTAAAACAAAATTTATTTGCAACAAAAAAAATGCAATTTGCATTTTGTCCACATACAGCTGAGTTGTTAATGCAATAAAAATCTAAAAAAAAAAACATTCAACTACATAGCCTAAAATGTAAATGTAACTGAAATTAGGCCAACATAAAAGAATGAAAAGTATTTAGGTACAGCTGCTTCAATATGCCTCAAACATTGCAGAAGACCATGGAAAAGTATTAAACAATTCAAGTATAACGGTTTCTATGCCACCAAATGGCATTCTTTAAACAGGCATCACCAATATAGGAAATGAACACATCCTTAAGTTAGATCCTTCCTTTTTAACAAAAGAATAACAACAACAAGAAAAAATATTAATAATTGAACCACACAAATCTTGCACCTGTTTATCAGGTGGATTGACTATTGTACATTATTAATCTGTGTGTATGTGTGTGTGTGTGAGTGAGAGAGAGAGAGAGAGAGAGAGAGAGTGAGTGAGTGAGTGAGAGAGAGAGAGATAGGTGATTTGAGTGAGTGTGATTTATTAATATTTGTGAGTGAA
>NW_015639792.1:599722-614249 GCF_001515625.1 Sinocyclocheilus rhinocerous
TTTTGTTTTGTTTGTTTGTGTATGCATGGTTGGGTTCGCAAGTCTGTATGATTTTTTTCTTTGTGTGTGTGTGTATGTGTGTACAATATATTTATGTGCATCCCCATAAATTATCCATAGGCTTTTCACTCAAAGTCTAACACTTAAGACCAAGTATTAGACACTGTACACATGCAAATACTAAGTGCTATTGCAAAAAAAAAGCTGACATTTCCTTATAAACAGCGAATAACCATTTACAATGCAAAAAAATTCTCAATAAAGCTGTTTTCACTGGTATATCTTTCTGTTTCTGTTGTAAGACAATGGGATGAATATGAAATAGTGACTAAAAAGCGGCCCATTAAGACTACATAACCAGCTCTCCCTTATGTTAATCTGCACAAAAATCCTGATTCATAATCACGACGTCGTCTAATGAAATCAAATACACATAAGATAAAGAAAAGGCTGTGCTGTGATTTCGGCTATATTTGCATGTAAAATAGAGTTGGAAGCGACAGAATATCTTTTTTAACTGAAAGCGCTGCTCCTCTCAGCCGCTCGCTGAACAGAGCAGATGCAGAGAGAAGTGTGTGAGCGCTGGGAAAGAGACCTCGTGCTCGTGCGGCAGTACCGGCGAGTCTCAGAAACTAAATAAAGTTTGTCCAAGAAATCGCTAGATTTGTCTCTAGCCGCTTTTTTGGGAAAAACAAAAAAAGTCGCTAAAGGGGTCTGAAAAGTCGCTAAATCTAGCGACAAAGTTGCTAAGTTGGCAACACTGTGTCCACGCTCTTACGTTAGCTCTCTCTGCTTGACTGCTGCGTCACTTGGTTAGGTTGCGCTGCGTTCAAAAACAAACAGATATTTATTTAACAAAAGACAAGTTATTTCGAGTCATTTAACTCAAGTCCGAGTCAAGTCTCAAGTCATGAATATCAAGTCAAAGTCAAGTCAAGTCTTTTATGAATATTTGTCAAGCAAGTCTCAAGTCATAAAATTTGCGACTTAAGTCTGACTCGAGTCAAGTCATGTGACTCAAGTCCCCCACCTCTGATTTTTGGCATAGACAAAGTATGTTGATGGTACAAGTTATTTGACAACACGCTTCAGCAGACTAATCAAATGATTAGTGATTACTAATACAATATCATTTTGACATAACTTGTTGAAATAATAATAATGAATTAAATAATAATAATGAAATAATTGCTAAGTTAATTAACAGTATTTTTAGTACTTAATTGTCACATTATTTTGGCATTTTCTACAGCATGGTGATATGAGTAATATTTTTCTTGTACATTTTTACACAGTTGTGGTATTCTGTATTCATCAGGCTTACCATTCAATCCGATTACAATTATATGAAAATTAATTGTAAGAAAGAACATTTTATTTAAATTGAAAGTCAGCCACTAACTACAAATTATTACAAAAAGGTTTCAAACTATATTTAGACATGAACCAATGCTTGGCAAAAGGGTAAACTTTATGCAAAATAATTTTTGCACATCAACATATTTTGAAGATTAGACACCTCATCCAACTTGCCATGTGTTAAAAAAGAAAAAAAAAGGAAAGTTTTTTTTAGATTCAGGTCCTAGTTTGTACCCTATTCATGGAAAGTGTCCATAATTCATAAAGGCAAAGCAGGGCCCTTCTATGACACACACGCACACGCTCGGTGCCAGCCAAGGCGAAATCCATCAACACTAGACTTTGCCCTTCGCTTAACATTGCTGCTGGCCAAGAAAAAAGGGCAGGTAAAATATTTGTTTGTAGATTAGGACTTAAATCAATAACCTTTAGGACTCAGAGCTTGACTGCCGTAATGGAAACTGACAGCATGGGAATTAGAATTTGATAATGACAACCTGATATTTCCTCCGTCGGTGGAGGAGCCCCCATGTCGGATGTGTGTGTGTGTGTGTGTGTGTGTGTGTGTCTTTTCCCCTCAGCTTCCCCCAGGCGTTTCTTGCTTCCTGTAAATCTCATCACATACTCAAAAAAGATTCTCCGAAAGCCTCCGGGCCATGAGAGGAGTAAAGCTCAAACCACAACAGCAAATAAAGTAAAAATTCATCTGCTCATAAAGCCTTTTACATCGCCCTCTATGAAGTGCTAAAGACTCGGACTGAGCATGTGTGATGCATAGATCAGTGGTTTGAAGTGCACCATTCAGGTACTGCATTCAACATTGTAAAGCAATACAGCACATGTTCATTCGATATTCTATTTTCGGTAATGTTGATTTTGTTTAATAAGCATAATTCTGCCATTTACCCACCTTCTTATAGTTTAAAACACATATGATATTATTTTTGTGTGGAGCGTAAAAGATGCTAGGCAGAACATTCATGCTGCTCTTTTCCATGCAATATAAGTGAAGGATCAGGAGACTGCCAAAGGGCTCGAGGGTCCAAGAACACTATAAATGTATCATAAAAATAGTCCCTATGATTTTAATCTTCTGAAGCAACACAGTGTCTATGTGTGTGCAACAGAGCAAATTTATTATAATAATTTTTTTTAGGTCAGACAGTAACGTAAATTTAGTAATATAATATAAATAATATAGGTTTACACATATCTACATATAACATACATGAATTCAGATTAAGAATAAAGAAAACACCAGGCATACATAGTTATACATTCAAAGATTGAAAGAAAGAAAGAAAGAAAGAAAGAAAGAAAAATAAATAAAAAATGTATATTATATAATGAACAGAGCAACATTTAAATTACTTCTGTAGCTATGAAGTTTCATTTGTGCCTCTGTACCTTCAAATTTGCCTCACATTACACCATTTTGTTAAAAACAATTGTTGAGAGACAACTAAACTTGTGTAAAAATGTGACAACTAAAGTTGTTTGATTTCAATCACATCAAGCCTGACATGGTTTTAAGACAAGATTCAGCTTATTTAAAATACATTTCTTATATTATTATAATTTATCTAATACATATACTTTTTACATTATAAAAATATATATCTGATCTTAAATTATGTAAAATATGTCATGTCTCGCTGACTTTGCATTGGCAACCCTTTGTAATTCTGTAATGTGATGCATTTCCGATTGAAAAAGGATATTCAACAAGAAAAGGCAGGTTGTTTCAAAGGTAATGCAAGTGTGAAAGATTGCAAAGATGATGTTTTTTCTCTTCTGAATAATGTGCACCACTAAATTGTATAAAATAAGTGTTTCATGTCATAAACCTGCACTCTCAAAAATAAAGATTCCAAAAGGGGGTTTTCACAGTGATACCATATAAGAACCAATTTGGGCTCCTCTTTTTCTTTGTTTGAAGAACATTTTAATAATCTAAAGAACCTTTTTTCACTGTAAATATCCTTTTTTTGCAATGGAAATGTTATATGGATGTTAAAGGTAAAGGAAGTCTTCATTTAACCATTGATGCCAATAAAGAACCTTTATTTTTAGGAGTGAATAGTGTATTTGCAGTGTCCTTGAAGCTGTTTTGGTAAAAACAATTCTGACAATAACCCAAATGTAAAGGTTTTTCGAGAAAATTTGAGGAGATGAGCAAGTTTTGTGAGGGATTTAATGAAATAAATGGACCATCTGTCTCTGGTTTGAATATTAAGAAAAGATCTAGATCTCTAGATTTTGAGATTTATGATAGCATTCTTCTTAGTCCTGTCTCGAGTTGAGATGTGATCCCATCATGCCTCTGTCATCACCATGGAATCATTGCATTCCCAAGTCTCCATGGTTACCATGTGCTAATTGGATGTCCATCCACACATTTCCACCTCAATGGAACACACCATGCTCAGTGTCTCTCTTTCTCTCTGCTTTATTCCCTCTCCGTCTTTCCCCCACAGGCTTAACACGAGGCACATTCTGAAAAATTAAACTACTCCCACACCTTTCTCCGTCCTTCCTCTGTTGATGGTCCTCTGCTTGCTTTTATACATTTATTTTCTCATTCCATCCTTTCTCACTGAGGTGCATCTAAATTCCCCCTCGGGCCACATGCACCACCAAAGGTCAGCACTGGTGAAGGCAATAAAGTATCTGAAGATACTTCTCTAGTGACTGTTAGAATGGGCCCTTCAGACAGGGGAAGGATTTATGGGCCTTCAGGCCTGTGAGAGAGGAGAAGCCTGGGACTCAGGTAATTACCCACCCCCGACCGCGACTGCCAGCCAGGGGCACAGAGATTGAGAGCTATTGCTGGAGTGCAGTGGTCAGGAGAAACATATCTGAAGGGGGACAACAGAGTTTGGCAGGTGTGTGCGCATACTATATGCGGTCATTTATGCATCCATTGTGAATGAAATGCACAAGATACAGAAGAGATCATATATGTCATATTGTCTACTTATGAAGTCACGTCTACATATGCTTTTGCGCCAAAAACAGTCATTATTTAGTATACACTTTTCCATTCTTTCTCTGATCACACATCTAACAAGAAGCACAATGCTGTTTCATCACAGGTAGAATAAAGCACATACATATAGAGCTAAAACATATGTGATCCTGGACCACAAAACCAGTCTTAAGTCGCTTGGGTATATTTGTAGAAATAGCCAAAAATACTGTGGTCTAGGGTCACATATAGCTTTAATCAAGTTGTCTAAAAGACATAAGACTTCATAACGATATTGATCAAACTGATAAATCCCTTGATAACATATTTGGTTCAGATTTAATCTTAAGGTCTTTAAACTCCCTCTCAGGTTTGTACAGTACAATTTTTTCCCAGTTTAAATATCTAAAACTTCAAACAACTTAGCAATAACACAAAAACGACTCCTCTCTTGTGTGTGACCAAGTTCAGAATGAGCCATTTTACAGCTTAGATTCAGAGCTCTTTTTTCATTGGGGAGGAAGTTTTGTGTTATGAAGCTTACAGTATGTTTTTCTAGTACAATGAACTGTTGATTCTCAAAAGATCAAGAAAAAATTAATTGCATCCTTTATTCAGTCTTTCTTTCCATGCCACAACACACACACACACACACACACACACACACACAGTCTTTTCTTTTTTGGGGTGCGTTTCCACCAGCGCCGACCCCCCTCTGTGTGTTTTGTGAGTTTGTGTCATTTCCGTGTTGTGTTTACTCCCCACCTGCCACATCGAAACCCTCCCCACCCCCGCAGAGAGACGACACCTCGGCCCCAAGTACCAGTCGCTTCTCACTGCTCATCAAAACTCTGCCCCACCTCCTCACCACGCTGACCTGCCTCTGAACTGTACACATCTCTGCATGCCTCCTCTCTTCACACCAGACTCGCTCTCTCTCCGTTCTCCAGCGAGTCTCTTTATCCCCGTCTGGTCCTCCCACGCAGCTCTAAACTCATAACCACTCGGAGCACCTTAGCAACCATCTAGCACCCACCCTAGCAACCATCCCTAGCTTCACAGCATTGAATTTCCACACATGGCGTGTTATTTTCCCACACTAGCTCTGTTATTTTGACCCCCTCCTCTAGAGGGCACTATTGATGGAGGTTCTTTATTGACGGATTGTTTGTCTTTCGTTCTGCCCACCAGGGATCTCTCTCCAACCCACTCTCTGTCTCCAACACCAAGCAGATGTCTCAGGAGACTGCATGGTTCCAGCCGTGCATAAACTATGCTAGTAGTTGCTCAGTATTTGAAAAGAGACTGAAAAAAATCTTCCTCAACTTCAGCTGTAACTGTTGTGGACAGAACTTCAATAATGAGCAGTTCACACAACAGTTTTACAGATCGTCTGATCTATATTGCACTAAATGAGAAGCGCTTTCTCAAAACGGCAAGCTACAATGTTATTGAATAGCAAGTGAACGATATTTGTGAATACAACTGTCTATTCCTATTTTATTTAACTGTTTCATTTGGAAAATTATTTAAATGTTATAATTAGGTAATTTTAAGCCAGATATTAAAACTATTATTGCTGCATGTTTATTTGAAGTTGGTGATGCTGTTAACAAGAGTCTGTGTACCGTTTTTTGATATGAAAAATGAAACTTTGAATTAAAAAAAAAACAAACATGAAGATCTAGTGAAGTCTACAACCTAGTGATACAAAATGTTTGGGGTCGGTATAATTTTTTTATGTTTTGAAAGAAGTCTCTTATGCTCACCAATGCTGCATCAACCAACCAACCAACCAGCCAAACCAACCAACCAACCAACCAACCAACGAACCAACCAGCCAAACCAACCAACCAACCAGCCAAACCAACCACTTCAGTGTCACATGATCCTTCAGAAATCTTTCTAATATGCTGATTTGCTGCTCAAGAAACATTTCTTATTATTATCAATGTTGAAAACAGAAACCATTTTTTCCTCACGATTCTATGATGAATAGAAAGTAAGAAATCTTACATATGTCTGGCTGTAACCAAGTTTGTTCAACTTGCGTCATGAGTCAGGCCTCTGAATATGTGGTGACATCCTTGCCATGAAGCATTGATACTGCTCTGAAGTGTTTATATATCTTACAATGTTTGCGTCCAAAGCCAACCTGTGAAGCAGTCAGAAGAAAAGAAAGATAAAAAAGTTTCAGCGAACACATTTCACCAGAAATTGACACATCAATCCCTGGAGCCTGACTGTATCACCTCTCAGTGTTCATGCTGCCCTAACTCTCAATGAAAACTCAAGGTCAGAGCTTTAGGACTGGCTGATAACAAAATGTTCATACTCGCCATGATCACGCTTGAGATAAAGTAGTGCTTTTTTTTCTGTTACGCTTTCATCAGGAGCATCGTCGTGGCTGGCTGCGTCTCTTTTGTCTGATATGGGTATTTGTCCTCCAGAGGTGCGGGGCCACAGTCAGCAGTCACTGGGTGAAGGCAGATATTTACTGTGAAAAAAAGGGGAGGTGAATCTGTAGCAACTGCCATAATACTGAGCAGGAGAGTGTAGAGGATAATTCAGTCACACGGCCCTTGAAATGACAGGCTGATGAGTGAGTGGAAGAGGGGAATTGCAGTTTGATGGCACCCTCTTAAGCAAAGGAGGAGATTAGAGCAGAAAAGCGAAAATCAGGACTGCCTTCCTTTAGCTGAAGAGGAGAAAGAGAATTTACAATGCTGATTATGTTGCTGAAAAATTCTTCCATCTTTTTATTAAAAGTATATATTATTAAAAACAAGTGCGTTTCAATCTTCACACCCATGTCTGCATTATAAAAATTGAATAAAATTATGTTATTAAAGGATCAGATCAACCAAAAAAATGTACTACGAAGTTCAGGATTTTGATTTAAGACCTAACTGTCTTCCTGATGTACACTGTGAATCTGTATGAAGTTTATCTGGGTGTCCAGGTTCCTGGCTGTCCTGGATGCTGTAAAAACTCACATTACCATGCCAGGCCAGGAGTTGGTGATATTGTGGCATGAAGTTTTGTGTATGGGCATGCTCTCTGAAATCACATAATGTACTCTCTTGAGTAGGTACCTATTTTGAATAAGTAATTACTTTGACTGCTAAAAAAGTAGGTTCTATATATTAGGAATGCATGTATTAGGAATGTATGCAATTTCAGATGCAGCCTTAGTAGACAGTAGTGGATGGCATGATGTATTTTTGGAGGCCAAAACCCAGAAACAAGTTGCATTCCCGATTCCATTGTCCTGAAGTCAGTTGGTTTTTTGAATGGGTTTTTGGTTAAATGGCTGAAATAAGATCTGTGGTTCACACAAACTAAATATATTTTAAATATAAAAAATATTAATTTGGCACATTAAGCATCATTCACAATCAACAGGTAAACTCATCACTCCACTTTCATAGCCTCGATGTTGCAATCATGCTCTTGCAAACTATTCTAACTCAAGGGAAAATGTTTTTAACTTCTGTGTTAACTTCTGGGTTGGCTTAAAAAATATGTCATCAGTTCAGTGCTCTATGGCTACATCTGAAATTGCCCCCATACCCTCATTCACTATTCCTCACATTACTCCACTACAAGGGCACAGGTTTGCTTCTGACATTGGTGGGTACATAAAAGCAGATTTAAAATCACAGTTTAAATCACATTATATTTGTCCCAAATTATTGTTAATGTACATAATGACTTCATCCTAGGCTGGAAGATTGTGTATTGTGTATCTTTCAGCACAACGTTTGTCTTTCTGTCCGTATGCTTTATATAGAGCGCTAATAATATAAATAGGTTGCACTTTCTCTTTCCGCTTGCTCTGTTTTGTCGAACACCGTATTTCAAACTCATCAGCACAACTTAGTTAATTCCTGAAGTGAACTTTTATATTAACTATTTTGGACTGCTGTTTTGAACTGGGTCCAATACCTGTGTGTTGTTCTAGACTCTGCGCTGCGCTTCTCATCCGGCATGTGACGACATTACATTCTTATGCCGCCCATGTATTAAACGTGTGTCCTTGAAAGCGTGCAGTTTTCTAACGTATTTACTTTAACTTCTTAGGTAATATCAATGATATGACATATTTCAGATGCATCAGAAATTACAAAAACATATACATATATTTAATTTTTTGATCAAAATTATTGCTAGGTACAATTTGGTAGTCGCTGGATATTAGTAGGGACATGTCCCCAGCGTCCCCCCCTAATTCTACGCTCCTGCTCCAATGTAGTCCACCGAATGAGTGAATGAAAATGAGTGAGTGAATGAGCACTGATATTCAATAATTGCGACATTAACAGTGAATGGGTATTCTCTAGCAACTAGTCGTTGAGTGTACATCAGCAGTGTTAATTTTGACAGGCATTTTTGATTCAGTCTTAGTCTTTATCTTGAGATGAAAATGCTTAATAGTCTTAGTCACATTTTAGTAATTTGAGTCTTTCATAGTTTTAGTTGACGAAAAGTCATTGCATTTTTGTCAACTTTTAGTCATTACTTTTAGTCATTATTTTAGTCAAACTGCAGTTACCAACATTTATTTTGGTAGCTATTTTATATGTAGTTTTCAAACAAAAATAGTCATTAATTCTTCTCTCTTTAGACCAAATCAATTAAGCTTATGAGAAATTTGAATCAAGGATTGAATTTGGAAAAACTTGAATAAATGATGACAATTTTCATTTTTGGGTGAACTATCCCTTTAACAGCACTGAAAAGGGAGCAACTTATAAAAATTATAGTTGTTCATATATATATAAGATAGGTACTTAATTAGGAATGCTGTCTGTCCCTTTAAGACGGAAGGCATGGATGTAATACTGATACACGTTCAGTTTTCACCCACCTGTTTATGTTAACTTAATCCATAACCGAATGTGAGATACTCTACACTATAGACATTAGGACTGCTGTGTGTGTATTTGAGCACTGAGAACTGATCGCGCGCTGTATATGAGAACTGAAGAAGTGGAGCGTGCTCGAGAGACAGCACTTCTATCAGCACGATTCCGCCTATCACTAACTTTAAGTTAATCGACAACGAATTGTGACTCCCGGGAAATACGGGACGTCTGGTCAACTTATCCCTACACCTTCTTTGGGTAAACTAACCCTTTAATTAGGAATGCGTGCGCGAGAGAGAGCACTTCTATCAGCGCGATTCCGCCTATACCGCCTTCACTTACTTTAAGTTAATCAACAACGAATTGTGACTCCCTGGAAAAATGGGGCGTCTGGTCACCTTATCCCTACCTCTTCGGGTGCTGAGGCCATTGTTTCAGATCGCTAGTTCGCGTTTTGGTAGTCTATCACTGCGGCTACCATACTGAGACTAGATATGCAAATGCCCCTTATCCCATTGCAATCCAATGACAGGGACGCACATTTTGAAGGACAAGACAGTAACCTATAGGATGTATTTTGAATGTCCGGTAGTCCTCAAATAACATTATAGTCCTGTCTCGTCTTGTTAACGAAGACGCAGAATAAATTTCGTCATAGTTTTTATCATCAGATATTAGTTTTAGCTCGTCAACGTCTCGTCTTAGTCACAGAAAAAAATTTCGTTAACGAATATTTTTCGTCCTCGTATTCGTTGACAAAATTAACACTGTACATCAGTTGTATACTCATTATTAAGGTGCCTTATGGGACTAAATGAGCACACTTGATAATTTCCACTATAGATTGAACATGACTTCAGAGGGCTGTCCCATCAAATAGTACTCTATATAAGAGTGTAAAAAGTTAAATGTCGGACTCAGCCAATATGTCAATATTATTTGTAAATTTTTATGTATTCACCTTGAGCACTATATGTATAGAAAGTGATATCACCTCCTCAAAGTGACTGTTGTCTGGTATAAACAGCCTTGAAGGACTTTCATGAAGGGAAATTCACTTTAGTTTGGAACAATGCCATGAATAGCTTCATCTTTCCACGGAGGCTTTCAAGGGTACAAAAATACCATTTGGAAGTCACCCGCCGTAATTGAAATAGCATGCTACCATTCTACACTTACTACTTATCTTTATCTATTTATCTTTTATCTTTAACCTATATCTTTACATGTAGACACAGTAAAAGTAGTCTGCTACATTGAATTCCCCCTTAAACATACAAACAGGAAATGATAAAAATAGATTATTTTAATCATTGGGCTACCACTCATTACTCTCATTTAGGAGAGGGGGACCTCTGGAGGTGTGGTGGTAGGCTTAATGTTACACAAGTTGCATGAAATGGAAGTGAAACGGCTTCTTAAATGAGGGAAAAAAATTGAATTTATTGGATTGCTTGGGCACCCCTGTTGGCCACAAGAGATTGGAGGAATCGTTGTGTTCTGCACATATTTATTTATTTAATTATTATTATTACAGTTAGCTAATCAGGACTTACAATAAATCATGTCAGTTTCCAGTCTGATCTCAAATGCGAAATTTGCTGGGTGACCCAAAAATGTTAAACCTGGCCCTGCTCTCCCCACATGCATTTTGGCACCCTTTTAAAAACTCCAAAAAGCCTTTCTGTTCTTTTCACCTCAGTGAAAATTCATTCGTCAAAAGTGTTTTCAATTAAGAAGAAAGCAAACCAACGACAACAACAAAAATGTAGAATGAGTCTGTCCATCTTGGCTGTAATTAGCATTTAGTTCAAAATGCCATTTTAATGAATATTAATGTAGCTAAATGGTTATAAGCTAATTACATTTTTCAGAGCCTCTCAGAAATGGAGATACAGAGTATCTGGTGGGCACTGAAGAGCTCCGGAAAATGCCAAAACAGAGTACCACTCGAACGCTCCAACCACCGCACCAGAGCTCACAAAGGGAAGTGCAGGAAGCTGTTCAGTTTCTCATCTTACCTTCAGGTGTCTCTCATTTCCTCTCTACTTAATCAGCATTCAGTACTTCAGGATCTGAGTTTGATTTCTCGTCCGTCACAGAGGTGGAGATTATTAAAATCTGGTCATTATTTCATATCCTAGAATCACAGACAGCATTATTATTACAGTAAGAGCTATTCTTGCATTTGAGAAGTATTAATTACTGGCTTGCTGCAATTATTTATGAGTCATTAAAATCTGTGCGGAGGTTTGAGTTGTGTTGCCTACACTATAAAAATGTTTTGTCAGTTAAACTGAAAAATGTTCTGAATGCGGATGCATCTAAATTAACTGGCTTTATTCATGTCAAATGTATTATTTAAATCAAGTGATTTTTTTTCTAGACTTTCCTAGAAGTGTCAGATGAGGAAGAAATTGCTCCTTAATGTAACAATTTACAAATAATGGAGCAATTTTTTATTTATTTAGTGTCATTTGAGTTCTGCATTTGTTCAGTCTGCTGCTGATACAACCAGTTAGATTTAATCATTATTTCACGTGGCTTGAACAAATTTTGCATTCAGATGAAATGCCTGGTGAAGTCAAGGTGTTAAAATAGACTGATTATACCCCAAAAGTTTGACCAGAACACATACCCCATTAATATCTGTCACCAAGCCTGTTTAAACAAGCCTAAATAATAGAAAAACACAAGCAGCATGTCCTCACTCCAGCTTAACGGCCTGTGGTCAGAAGACATTTGGTTACTTAGCAAGGGACGACAGGGACGGTCTGATGAACAGATTAGCAGTAAATCAGCAAGAAAGACGGCCAGAGAGACAAAGATGAGACGGATAAGGAGAGCGAGACCGTATACAGAGAGAACGTGAGTTAAATGGTGAAAGCACAGAAATGCTTTCTGTTTGACAGAAACAGTCGACAACAACTGCAGCAAAGGAGAAAAAAGAACAAGAGGATGATTAAGAAGTGACAGAGGGTGTCTTTCTGAGGAGGACAAAGCTCGAAAACGCTTTTTTTACTTTTTTCTCTTTTTATTCAAAATATTTCCAAACGTGTTACCTATATGAAGAAATATCTCGATTCTCAAATATGTGTAAGTAAATGCATTTTGCACCTTTATAGATTATGTTATTTAATCAATAAATGGTGATGGGCAAAGTAGACTAGTGTAATCTATTAACTACAAATAAAAACTCGACAGGTACCGAGCCGAGTCGTACCACGCAGTGGAAAAGCGCCACATGTCATTGTGTGGGAAGATTTGCATAACGCCGCCCAAATGTTCATGCAAAGTCAAGCCCGCCCGCCGCCGCTCACTCTAGCCCGCTGAGTGTTTCGTTGTGAAAGCGAAACTTCTTTGATTGGTCTTCCAAAAGAGGACACGAGTAGAAATCAGTGGTTAAGTTGTGATGTTTCAAACCCGAGTTTTGAGCAGTGTAGAGTAGTGCTTATTTGTCATTTCTCCGATCACAAATGCAGACATGATTTTATGTTTACGCGGTGCGATGCAACGCAATGCGTAAAAAGACAGTATAAGTCGGGGCATAGAGGAGAAACAATAATGTACAGTATGTGGAAAATAATGTGTTTTTTGAACTTTAAACCGCATAAACACATTTCATTACACGAAATACACAAAATAATGTTCTTTTTAGCAACATCATATGACCCCTTTAAGTACTAGATATGGGTGTCATGCCATAAAATATTTTTTTATACGACTGACTTTGTATTTAATATTAATTTAATAACAATATTGTAAGTTACTAATTATAACACTTTCATTTTACAGAGAGCAAAGAACATTTACATTATCAAAGAACATTTTCATTCAGTCTAGCCAGAGTTCAGGCACTCTCAAAAACTCCCATTAAAATCACTGAAGCTGTTTACACTGTGAAATTAATATCTTACTTACATTCGTACGCACATCTGCACTTTGTTGTTTCTAACGAGAGAATTCGCCAGAAAGAGGTATTCAGTCAGCGAGCAAGTGAACAAAACACCGCGTTTCAGCGATGACTCATCTGAACTTCTCTGATTGGCCATTGCATTAACAAGCTCAACAGAATCGTGTGTGATTGGTTATAATGCGCAGTGCTGTAAAAACGCGTCTGTATCTGGGCGTCTGTATCTGGCTCAGCGCCAGCCAGCGAACGCAGATTTGAATTTAGCAGCTGATGATATGACGCACTGAACGTTCTAATCACACCGGTGTGATTGTTGTATCAAATATAAAAAATATTATTCGGCTATTTTTTGTCTTTTGGAAGCTGCATTCAAAATCCACTTGGCTCAGAAATCTGAGGGGGCACGAATGTGCATGACGCCTCTGCTGCAGTGCAACGGATAAGATATGTGCTGGCAGGTTTTTTTTTTTTAATACAAAGTTCTGGGAAAATGCAGGCAAACCCTGATTAAACTAGTTAAAATGCTTCATCTGATGCACTTTAAAACGGCTGCTGCTGTGTGGGAACAGTGGGAAATACAGTTTTATGTATCAACATAGTATTCTATTTCCCTCTGTTATCTTTGTTCTCTGATGTTGTGAAATAAAGGCAATAATTTATCAGGGGTTTTTGGAGGGAATGACTCATTGCTCACGACGACGCTGTTAAATCTTTAATAAGCTTACTGTAACGGCTGAGTGAATGGGCCAGCCTCTTCCCCACTCTTTAAATGTCACCCCCACTCTGAGCTTGTAATTAATAGCTTGCATTAGCCCCGGTGACTTAAACCTTGGATATGCCATTTGACAAGTGCATAGACGTCAGATTGTATGCTTATGAATGTATGCTGGTGTCTGCGTGTGTCCTTGCCAACCTTGATGATGCTTCACAGGGTTCAATTGAATCTGCTGTTCTTATAGTCATGAATGGACTTCTGAAGTCTTGTTCTGTCCCTAGAAATTAGAAAATTGCAGTTCATCAAACTCAAACCAAGATATAAATGTAGTTAGAAAAAATTTACTTGTACTAGATAAAAATATATCACAGCTAAATATAATCACAAGTAGCATATATCATCTTAAAGTTAATGAAACAACATTCGCAAATCAATTGACAACCATAAGGTTACAGATATTTAACAACAACAACAACAACAAAAAAAGACTTTTATGTTGGTATTTTACTACTGTTTAAAGTTTGGGGTTGGCACGATTTTTTAATTTTTGTGAAAGAAAACATTTTATGTTCACCAAATCTGAATTTATATATATATATATATAATATATACATTTTTTTTATTTTTTGAAAATTACAATGTTTAAAAAAAAAAAGAATTTGGACTGAAAATATCCTTCATTATTATGTCAGTAATGTTACAAC
>NW_015639792.1:614319-633057 GCF_001515625.1 Sinocyclocheilus rhinocerous
TAAATTAATTAATTAAAAAACGGTAAAAATATAGAGTTATATGCTGAAATATTATTACAGTTTAAAATAACAGTTTTCTATTTTAATATATTGTAAAATGAAGAAATTCAGCTTTGCCATCAGTGTCAAATGATCCTTCAGAAATTATTCGAATATGCTGATTTGCTGCTCAAGAAATTATTTTTTATTAATATTATTTATTATTATTTTGTTGGGAAAAAAAACTGCTTAAGACACTGCTTAATAATCCTGTGGAAACTTTGGTGATGCTTTATCCATGATTCTTTGATGAATAGAAAGTTATATAAATTTGCAGTGCAGTATAAATCTTTTGTAACATTTTAAATGTTTGTACTGTGTATTTTGATCTATTTAATGCACCCTTGCTGAATAAAAGTATTAATTTCTGTCCAAATCTTGCTGAACAGTAGTCTATAAACAACTGTTATTTTAACATGGCAAAAATGTATAAAAGGTACACCAGGCAGTGACTATTAATAAAATAAATAGTCAGAAAAAACATAATACCACAATTAAACAGTAGGAAATTTGCTCCGTATTATTTTTTTCCAAGAAAAAACATGAATGGAGTAAAATAGCACTAAAACATCTTAAAAATGACTCATTATTCCAACAGAGAGAATCACACTACAGTTCATCTTAAAAATATGAAATAGTGCATGAAAAACACATGATTGTTATGAAAATAATACGATATTTGTAGCATAATATAAATCGATCAATCTACCCTTCTTACTTGAAATATCCAAGTATTATCATTTTAATTAAAAAGTAAAACAAACTAAAACACTATGAAATAGACATTTGTAGTACTAATAATATAAATCTAAAAAATAATCATGAATAAATCTAAGTTCAAATAAAAGGGTATTTGCAAACTGTGACATATATGTGACATTTCCATGTGAAACAGAATATTCAGTAATAAAAAACGTATAGGACATTGGCCCAACCAATATCATGAATCTGAGGCTGTTTTTCTGACCTATGACAAACAAGGGCAGTATAACAGGCATTATTTTGCAGTTCTATCTGAATCTGGTGGCACAGAAATTCCAAAGTTCACCTTTAACACATAAAAAACATTATTCATGTTCTTGTAAAAAAAAAAAACTCAGCCTTGCTTTTTATACTATTCACTAGCACCCTTTTGCACATCTGAGCTCATAAATCAGTCTAGTTTGAGAGACAAAATACCTTGAAGAGCCTTGCCTGTAAAGCCTTTTCATTTTTTGTCTCTCTGAATGCTTGTTCACGGCAATCTTTAGAAGTTCACCACTGTGCTGGCATTCACTGATACAACAGTACAAAAGCCGGACATTTCTGTTTTTTTTTTTTGAGAGCTTTTAGAGTAGAGAGTAGTGGATTTGTTAAAGTGCAGATGAAGAACTAGAGATGAATTGTAAAAGGCTCAACCAGTCCCTCTTGACTTGAGTTGATTTCGACCACCCTGGTGTACAGTTGTGTGTGTGTGTGTGCACTCTCAAAAAAATACACAGATCTGTGTGCGCAAATCATTTCCTCGAATCTCTCCATTACTCTGTACTGGGCCAGTAAATTTTCCTCCCAAATTAGCATGCTGGAAATGTAGAGATACCGAGTGTGATCTGCTTTATTCACTTGCATTCAGAACAGAGAGAATTGACTGATGAAAGATTCATGTGTTTTGGTGGAGTGATGAGGCCTGGAAACACACAAACAAACCTCCACAGAGTTCCCTACAGCCCCCCGTGTCTCTCTCTTCCACTCTTTTCCTCTCTTAACCCTGAATATATTTGATTGCATGTGAGCTAGTGAGTTAATCGTCACTTTGGTAGTTTACACATGAGAATTTTGGTGCAAATCTGATGTCAGATGTTTGACGTCAAAGTTCTGTTTGTTTAGTTGATGTGAAATACATATTGTGATCTTGGGTGCACAATAAGGAACACTTCTCTAGAAAATCAAGGAGAAAGTCTACACTGTCATCGAAAAAAGTGCAAAAATGCTACGTTTAGTGATACAACAGCTTGTCACTGGGGTAGAACCATTAAAATGACTAATTTGTACCTTATTTACCCCAAAAATGTTAATATTATTTTCTTAGAATTGTAATTTCAACATGTTCTCACTTCAAAGGTGTCAAGAACTGAAGCTTGGTCAAATGCCTTAAACGCACAGTATGTAAGTTTCGCCGCTAAAAAGACTAGCCGTGTTGATCTTTTAACAGGTGACGCAATGACTTGAATCATTTCACTGGATTTAAACTTTGTTGGAAACATCTGGGATACTATAAGTACAAACGTCAACAAAATACATACCATTTTTCTAGAGGTTTTTGGATATTTGAATGGAAAATTCTTACATATTGTGCCTTTAAGGCGCTAAAGGTACCCCTAGGCGTTTCCATTACCCTTCAAATTGCGCAAATTGAAATTGCGAATTGAAAATACGCCTAATGGAAACGCGTAAATTTTGCAAAAACGCCCATATATCGCAAAAAAGTTTTTACGCTCGCATGAGGTGGTTTTTCAGGCAATGCGAAAAAGGAATAATTCGCAAAACTGCAATGGAAACGGCTTTTTCGCATTTACAGGTCACATGGCATATGTAAAAAGTCATATGATTTAGTCGCATAACATTGGTTAATGGAAACGCCGTCATTTCGCAATACTTTTTTATCGACATTTATAAAATATCGCCAAAGTTTTGCACAAATCTGTAATGGAAACGTGCCTAGTGACAACAAACTAGGAACTCCATTGCTTTCAATGAGAAAATACACAAATGTGAAAAGTATTCAGTATGTTTGAGTATGATTTTCAATTTAAACAGTCTCAATAATTTTATTTACATACATAAACCTAACCATTTGTCAATATAAAACACAGGGTATAACAGGCAGATACTACTACAGTTACAATTTATTAAAAAAAAAAAATTTTTTTTAAATTTCTTTAGGCCTAATGATTGCTTTGTGTAAGATTGTAGACTTTTTTTTCCGGACAGTTTTTGCAGACTGTTTTTGGCCAGTTTCTGTGACTGAACTTAAATATGTTTTGATCTGACGCACAAGGCAAGCAACCGAAAGCAATGGAGTTCCTAGTTCATCGATATAGTGACACCTGGGGTACCTGTAGCATCTTAGTAGTGCTATGCTTCAGTTTTTGATGCCTTGGGAGTGAGAATGGTTTGGTAATTTCTACCCTAAAGCTACTACTATGACCCTTTTAGGGGCAAATACAGTAAATATATCTCTTTGACAAGTTGTTGTACCCTAAAGGTACAATTTTTGTAATTTTTCTGATAGTGTAGCATTTAAGAGAGGGCCAAATAGACCAACGTGGTCTGTTAAATCTTTAATAAGCTTACTGTAACGGCTGAGTGAATGGGCCAGCCTCTTCCCACTCTTTAAATATCACCCCCACAATAATGTACATGCACTTTAAATGTTCAGTTTCATTTGGACTAAAGCAATAATTTGTCTTTTTAAAATGCCACATAAAAGCTTCCGTCTGACTGAAATCATCCAGTTTTTGGAAATTTGGACTAACAGACCTAGATAGAGCTCGGCTTTGTCCAGCTTGTTTACATGTTAACTGGTTAATGTTTACAATTTAACATGTACAATTCGGTTTACTGCTCACTTTCGGCTGGCAGTAATAGTGGATTGTTAACTGCGCCATGCAAATGGCACTGAGTTTTGTGAATAAGGTGCAATCTATGAGCCTAATTAAAATAGAAAGGAGTTGTGTTTGCATTCAAAAGAATGACAGTGACAGTAAAGTTGCATGAAATGGCAATTCTTACTATTTGGATCTATTTTCTAAATACATGTCATTGATCGTATTGTGATTGTTTGCATTCTCTGCCTGTATCCAATCAACAAGTGATGGATAGAACCAAGTTTATATATATATAGCATATATTTTTCTTTGTACCTTCTTTGTACCTTATTTGCCTTATTGTACCTTATTTTTTTAATTTGTTTAGTGAACTCATGCTTCTCTGTTTGACCACCTAACCGGAATACATACTGTATAGTGGCGGATTATGTGTTGTGGGTTGTGATGGAGTGGTGCAGTTCCCATAGGGCTGGTTTTTAGTCTCAGTCCTGGCCTGCGGTTTGGTGGATGAAGTGGTCCACTTTGCCATGACTCTGCCCAAGCTGATCCAGCTAAGCAGGCGGCTCTACAGCAGGCAGGCCGAGCGCACAGAGCTCCTCGGCGCTGCTGAGCCTGGTTTATCCCCTGCTACGGTTCCCTCCTTCTCTCCACATGGTCTATCAAGGGTTTCGGGGGCAAGGCTCGTGTGTGCAAGCAATTCGTGTATGTTTGAGGTGCGAATTTGATCAGAGACAGGAAATTGCTAAATATGTTCTTGTGGCCGCTACAGTGAGCAAGATATCATTAGCAGGTGCTTCTTTTCGCAGGGCCTGAGGCACTTTTAGAGATGGACAGGATGAAGGTGAAGGGGCAGAAGATGATGAGAAGGAGAAAGCGGTGAAGAAAGCGAAGGGGTTGGAAGTGTGGAGAGAATACACGTTGGAATAAAGCAACATGTTTAATACGACCAAGACCTTGATTTTAACATGTGATCGTGTTTCCAAATCCCCACAAGACTGCACTGAATATTTCACGCTAGTTCGATATTCTTCTGATTAACCTGTGATTCCCAGTCCTTGACATTAAGAAATTAAACTACGCCGTCTAGCAATAGCACATTTCAGTATTTCGTTTTTTTAAAAAAAATTTTTATAATAATACCGCCTTTGCAGTAACGATTTTGTACCGTTTGCTTCTGTGCGCTGCTGCATCTCTCAGCAGGTGGGTGTTAACAGCTTCACCGACTGAACTCCTCGCAGAGCTAATGGCCTTGCTGACTCTAACACAACTTCTAACTAGTCTAAAATAATCGAAGGCAGGTTCCGGGATGGCCTTGACCAACGAATGAGCTGCTTCTCACACTGAAGAACTGACTTCTGCTCGAGTTTGATCCAAACTTTCATTCCTAATTGGTAAGTGTGATGAACCTCAGTCAGAAGAGGGCAAGATTTCAGCAAACAATGTGAAATGCGCCATCCTCTGCCAAAATCGAATTAGACATTTGGGATTAGAGACAAACTCTGCAGTATGGAGGCCTTCCAAGATTTGGACACCGCTGTGATTGTGACTTACAATTGATAGCAGTTTAATTTAGTTAAAATTGTGTAATGTTTGCCTCCAAACGCGGCAGACTTATAGAAGAAGCAAGAAAAACTGAGCCTTCACTGGTAAGTGTGACGAACCTCAGTCAGAAGAGGGCAAGATTTCAGCAAACAATGTGAAATGCACCATCCTCTGCCAAAATCGAATTAGACATTTGGGATTAGAGACAAACTCTGCAGTATGGAGGCCTTCCAAGATTTGGACACCGCTGTGATTGTGACTTACAATTGATAGCAGTTTAATTTAGTTAAAATTGTGTAATGTTTGCCTCCAAACGCGGCAGACTTATAGAAGAAGCAAGAAAAACTGAGCCTTCACAATAAATTCTAAATTTGCATACCAACTAAAAGTGATACATTTTAATATTGTTAGAATTATTTATCTACTAGTTAAAATTTTTTTTTTTTGCAGGCACAGTTCGTCATTTGTTTTCATCCAAAATGTGGCTTTTCATCTTCCACCTAAATAGACAGAAGTACAGTGCGTTCAATGGATTGTACTGTATTTGAACAATGACATGAGGATGACTAAATGACAGAATTTAAGTTTTTGAGACTAAACTATCTCAGTAAGTTAAAGGGGTCATATGATGCGATTTCAAGTTTTCCTTTCTCTTTGGAAACACCTCTTTGGTTACAAGCTGTTCGTGAATAGATATGATCCCTAAAGTTGCAAAGACTAAAGTCTCAAACCCAAAGAGATATTCTTTATAAAAGTTAAGACTGGTCCATGCCCTCCTAAAACGCCTCGTTTAAACACGCCCCCCACATGTCTACGTCACAATGTGGGAAGATTTGCATAATGCCGCCCAAATGTTCACACAAAAAAAGAAGGCGTAACTTTATTGTTGCTGCTACCGCCGCCGCCATGTTGTGAAGACACTGTGTGTTTCGTTGCAAAAGCGAAAAAACTTTGTTTGGCCTTCCAAAAGAGGACACGCTTTAGTAAAAATATTATTGAAGGATTGGAAACATATGAGACTGAACGACAGGGTCATATACACTCTTAAAAATAAAGGTGCTTCACGATGCCATAGAAGAACCTTTTTGTCTAAATGGTTCCATAAAGAACCTTTAACATCTGAAGAACCTTTCTGTTTGACAAAAGGTTCTTTGTGGCGAAAGAAGGTTCTTCAGATTACAAAAAGGTAAGAAAGAGATGGTTCTTTAAAGAACCTTTGACTGAATGGTTCTTTGTGGAACCAAAAATGGTTCTTCTATGGCATCGCTTGAAGAACCTTTTGAAGCATCTTTATTTTTAAGAGTGTACACGGAGGAGCAGAAGATGGACAAACAGACAGAAATTGATTTTTATATTGGTAATATAGAATAGATGCTTATACATTTGTTCTGTTGAAATAAATTCAGACAAATAAGGACCATATTTGTGAGGTATCTAAATGAATGTTTACTGCCTTCTGTTGTATCTATCAACAGAACTCTTCTACAGTATCCTTCAACATCATTTTTTTTGCTATTCAAGACCATCCTTAGTAGCCCAACACGGAATCCATTTTTTTTCTTCCATAAAAGTACCTCCTTTTTTGTTTTTGTAGACAAAGAGCTTTTTACCCTGTTTTCTACACTGGCCTTGTGTGTGTGAAGCTGAAAGCCTTTCACTGTATGAGTACACCGTAGTCGAAGTCCTCCATTTTCTATTTGCCCCCTGGCACTTTGACAGAGGCAGTGAGGTTAAAGCCCTGCTTGTAGCACGAGCAAAACAGGCCACCTTCTTTGGAGAGGAAGAGAAAAGATAAAGAAAGCCATGCAATGCAGTAAAAGATCAGAGGCGAGCTTTTGACTAAATTGTGTTAAGTGCTCTGTGGCCTTGGGGATATGAAGTCCGATCACAATAATTTTTACCCATCATACCCTCTGTTACACTTCATGCTGCTGTTTGCTTTGTTTATAAAAGATGTACATCACATCTTAGAAGAATGATTTCTCATTCTTTACAAATCTGCGAGTTCTTGGCATAAAAATCCATAACAGTGCACCATTAAGTCATACACTGACACTTCAGAATCATCTTATTTTTTTTTTTTACTGTAAACTGAACTTCTTTCAGATATACCTCCCTCAAGGTTTGCAGTATTCTGTCTAAGTGAAAGCTGATTTGAGTTTGTTATTTTGGCAATTCGGTATAATTGTAATCGAACATGTTTGGCGATGCAGAGGTAATGCTAAGGTAACTCCTGTGCATGTGTGGAAGTCAGGGGAAATTGAAAACCAACAACCAAACACTGTAGTCCTTCCTCTGAAATGACTTATTGAACAGGACACTCTAATGTTCTGGACAGCCATTAACTAAAGCTACAAAGGAATGAGAAAACAAGCCATGGCTGATTTTGTCTCTGGGTGATTCTTTACATTCCAAAACAAGGATGATATTAAAAGTCCTGAGTGCTCATTGGATGCAAAATAGAGACAATAATTGAATTATGGAATTAAGTAAGCAAACAAAGAGCTGCAACTGTAGTTCTAGTGCTGCAAAAGAGCCGCTAAGGTTTGATGGACGGCTGAATGGATAGGAATTTGAAATGAAAGATGCATTATGGATGTGAAGAGGTGCATTAGATGGATTATAGATGGATTATGCATGGTGAACCGGATTTCTGTTTCAGGTTATCCAGGCTGTTATGGTGCATATTGCTGGGCATTGCTTAGTGGCAGAAAGACATAAAGAAAATACAGATTCTATTTTCATGAGAAGTTATGTCAAAACTTTGTAAACTTTGCCTACAATGCTTTGAGTATTTTATCGAGTGGACTATGCCGCTGTGAAGTGTATTAGTATATCTGTAAATAACCCCAGCAGGTGCTGTTACTCTCTGCATGCGCTCTTCATCTCTTATTTATCACAAACATGTGAAAAACATGCAGTTCCCTTCAGATCTGCAAAAGCACAAGTTTTTAGCCACAGAAGAGACTAGTGTGTGTGTAAAAGTGTAGTTCTAGCACAGATACATTTTCGTACATCTAAAGAGACACTGACACAATATCTATATGTTAACAGCATCTTAAATGTAAACACTTTTATGCATGAACAACTTTTGAACAACTCATTTGAGGTTCATCAAATTCACAACAATTATGAGTTGATTTTATTGAGAAGCATTAAGCTTAACACTTCACATTTAATGCAGTATTTACCTAATTAGACATTTAACGGTTTCATTATGTGATTTGTGTTTTTTTTTAGACTTGTTCGAACTATTGTGTCGATACACGCATGCACAAATCAGTAAACGAGTGAATCATGTTAATGTTGCACAGTAATATTGGTGGAGTTTCACTTATTTATTTGTTAATCTTTGAAGACATTCATTCAGTCATACAAATAGTGCAAATGGCAACTTTTATTTGTATTTCATTTATAAATAATTTTGCCATTAAGGTCTTTCTTGGACAAAGTCACATTATAGGATTGTGTCTGTTGTGAGTTTTGAACCCAGTATTTGCAATGGTTCTGGCAATTTCAGGATCCAGTGTAGATGGCTTTGCTGGACGGGTCATGCAATCTAGTTTACTTTACCGTCTTTCCAGAAGCTGTTTATTATTTTGAAAACTTTATTGGTGCAGAAATTGTACTGGCCGCGACCTCTAGTGTTATCAGTTCCTACAGTAAGTCAAGACTAACACATTTTAGAGCTTGGTGTTGACTGGTTGTTAATTTCTTTTTTGTGATCCCAGGATCACTTTTCTGTCATGAAAAGACACAAAATAGCTCCAGAATGGACACCGGTACCCTGTCACTGAAAAAAGCCTGCTGTGATTCTGCAAGGTAAGTTAAGGCGTGCATTATTACTGCTTTGCTAAATGTATTTGAGTGAGATATTTGGCATTGCAGCAGTTTTTTTTTGTGTGTTTCAAATGTCAAAATTGTTTATTTGAATTTCAGTTCTTCTCATTAAATTTAGTTGCCCAACCCACATGTCCAAATGCACTGCTACAAATAGAAACGAGGTCACCCAGGTTGTGTGTAGATGTGAATTTCTGTAATCAGATTAATCAGGTAAAGGCTAAGAGTTTGCAATCATGCCAAATGCCAGATAAGGGAGTTCAGATACAGAACATGGATACAGAGTAGAGTAATGACTGAAGGCAAAAAGAGACAGAGAAACAGACAAAGAGTGTGCGAGAGAGAGAAAGAGAGATATTGGGACGCCATATGGCTGGAGAAACATCTGGTCGCCCTGGGGGCATTAGAGACTGATGGAGCCGCGTTACTGCAAAAGGAAAATGTATTATTACGATTGAATAAATAAATAAAGTTTGAAGTCATTTAAAGTCATTTGATGCACTAAAAGGTTTGGGAGGCTGGCGAGCACATCTGTCCCCGCAAACGGCCCCAGTTTTGGGCGAGTAGGTGGTGGGAAACTGATTGGATAATTGTGGATAATGGAGAAGGAGCATTTAGGATGTGAAATGGAAGGCAAAAAAAGCAACAAAATACACTGTGGTTCCGTGGAATAGCCTAGTCGGCTGCTAAATTAACGATTTTCTGTTTTTTTCCCAAGAGAGAACGTTCTGAATTGACATTTAAATGATGTTATAGCCCGGTATTTATGTGATCGTCTATGCAAATCAAGCTTTTACTAAATAGAAGCAACTCTGAATCCACTTATTTGCTGTTGTCTCTGCATTCGAATAATTACAAATAGTCTTTAGCCTGTTAACTTCCATTACTCAGATAATGGAAGGTAGGGTGATAAGGTAGCAACGTTACTGCCACCACGTAATGATGGTGTTATACATTCAAAGAAGTTTTTCAATTGCATTCAACTTACTATGAATTCTTTTAAAAACCTTTCTCTGGGTTGTTAGTCTTGTGTCAGTTTGACAGTGTACCATTGTCACTGTACAGGTGAAACCTTTAAGGAACAGTCCTTATGTAAATTTAAAATCTGTTTGACTTTCTTTCGTTTAGTTTGATATTTTGAAGAATCTTGTTTGTTTTCCATACAAGTAAAGTGACACAGAAGCATAAAAGTACTGCATATGACTTGCATGTTATATTCTATGTCATCTAAAATCACATGATACGTACATTTTTGTGAGGATGGACTCACATTTAAATTATTCACTGATAATCTTCAGTGAATCGAGAATTCCTGCAGCTGGATTCTGTGAGTTGATTCCTGAATGAATCAGTCTGTTTTGTGAATGAAGCATTCAGTGAATCATTTGCAAACCACTGCAAAGAACTGACTCAAAAGAATGATTCGTCCACTGATTCTGTGTCAGTTCGCTTTTCATATTCATTTTTTGAATGGCTTCATAATGATCATATACAGGTTTGGAAACTAGTTAAGAGTTAGTAAATAATGACAGAACAGTCATGTTTGGCTGAATGATCCCTTTAGGTGTCCAGATTCTTTTTTGGGGTCAATATATATTTTGGGCTATATTCCATCTCCTCTTCCTAGCTGTTGGATTTCTTTCTCACTTGCACACACATACTGAAAAGGCAAGCTTGCCACTGATTTCCATACAGCAGACCTGTAGATAGAGCCTAAACCTCCAGATCCTCAATAGCAGATTGTGAAGAGTTTTCAGAGGGGAGCATATTTTATCGAGTAGCTCGGGTTAGCAAAGAGTAATTTATACTCTAGTGGTTTTAACCAGATAAACAGAATGTAAGAGGACAGCGGTGAGCAGTGGATTCTGCCACACTCATAAACTCACCGAGACCCAGCTGTGCTCTGTTTGCTTATGATAAAACACACAACAAAGACGCAACAAAACAACAAAACATAGAGGGGAATTCAGGCTTCAGAGATAACGGAATAGTAGTGTTCCTATCAGCATGAGGAGACCTGTATGGTGTTTGTAGCTGAGAGACGCCGAGAGTCACATTTGTGTGTTTATGTGGTTCACGAGATAACTTAAAGCTTCGCGCCTGCTAATAGAATGAGGAAACAAAAAGATAAATGGAAAGGTGTTAGTACAGGTTAGTGCTCGTTTGAAGATAAAATTTCATTTTGAAATTATAAAGGAACAAATTCTGTCATCATGTACTGTACTCACCCTTATGTTGTTTCAAACAAGTATGACTTACTTTCTTCTGTGGAACATGAGAGATTTTGAAGAATATTTTAGCTCTTTTCCATAAAATGAAAATGAATGGAAATTGGAGCTGTCAAGCTCCAAAATGACAAACAAGCACCATTAAAAGTGTCATAATATGACTTCACTCTCAAACATGTAGGTTCTTTTTGGCGTGAAGTGCCTCTAACATCCATGGAACCTTTAAACTGCACAAAATATTCTTTATAATAAAAAAAGGTTAGGTTATTAAAATGTTCACCACACTAAGAAAATAATGGTTCTTTTTGGAATCGTTCACTGAAAGGTTCTTTAGGGAACCCAAAATTGTTCTTCTGTGGCATTGCTGTGAAAACCCCTTTATGGAATCTTTATTTTTAGGAGTGCATGTTCCAAGTCATCTGAAGAGGAACAGACCCGTCCTCCTTTCAACTTTGTGTGTTATGAAACAAGAAAGCCAAGGGGTTTGAAAAGACGTGACGGTAAATGATCACAGACTTTTCTTTTGTGGTGAACTATTGCTTTAAGCCAGAAAATGTTATAGGGCACATTTACGTAGAAGGAAATCTCTTTTCATAAATGAGCTTTGTGTCTCCTACCGAGAACATTTTGAACATCAAGCCGTGCAATAAGCAACAAAACGGTGAACAATAGAAGGAGAAAGGCAATGGATGATATTACAAAACATGTTTTGCTGCAAAACTTCTATTTCATAGCAGCTAATTCAAGAAAGTAAGTAATGAGGGTTGGATATCTTGTTAGCTGTGTTTTCATTGAGCGTGCTTTGGCACGAAGCACAGAAAGCCAATGCAGATATTTTAATTAAGCAGCAGAAAAACAGGAAGCCTTACTTGGGTCCAAATCTGTGACAGCAAAACAACATTGCAAGTTATTTTTTGCAAAGTTTTCAAAGATCGAGACTAGACCCCCAACCCCTCCTTCTCAAGCAGCCTCAGTGAGCGGTAACCGAATCTTGTTCTTCTATGCATATGTATAGATTGGAGTTGTTTGAATTTTCCAATGCGTTTATTTTTAAATCTTTTTTTATCTTTAATCGTGATTTTGTGTTACTCCACTGTAGATTGTCTTGATGTTCCAAATTATAATGAGATTTATGTTTCTAGGACACCGTCAGAAATGAGGCTGTATTCTCTGTGGGATACTCCAAAGTATTTCCTCCCAGTTTTTCTTTTTTTTCCTCTTCGTCTTCTCCTCTCTTTCTCTACTTGTTTTAAATTCAATAACAAGGCAGTGAATGACAGACAGAAGGCAGAGAAACAAAAGGAGCAGAGAGAGGCCCCATCAGTGTAGTTACACATCCTAACGAGTGAGTCAGATGGCTCGTACTCCAACTGCGAGCGGCGCGCACAACACCAAACAAGCCCTGGTGGGCTCCACACACAACATGCCCTCCGTTGTTGAGAGAACGTGATCAGAGGAACATTAACTCTGCGTTGGGTGTTCTCCTATCTTGTATGAAAAAAAATATTAAAAAACAAAGACAATGGATTAGAATATGAAATGATTTACCTACCCTTTTTATACATACAGTGTCAGTTCATCGTGAACTCATATCAACTCTAAAATAACTTGTGTGGTATTCCATGTCTTCTAAATCCATATGATAGACTTGTGTGAGAAAGTCGATATTCATTGATTATCTTCCTCCCAGACTGACGTGGTAGCACCATCTGGGGTCTATGAAAAAAATAACAAATAATGTAAGGAGAGAAACTATAAATAATAATATAAAAAAAAAAAAATAATATGAAAAATTAGCATAATTTTAAAAAGAGTACATGGAATGGAAATAATACATTTTAAAAGAATAGAAGTGCAAAATGAATGTGACGTTTTTGGGTTAAGTAAGGGACAATCAATGGTTTGCCGTGCATTAAAGGATTTTAAATGCACGATGCGGAGGCAAATAACCACCCGACACGAAGCGAAGTTCCATGGTCATTTGCCAAGTTATAGACAAGTTAAAACTAATATTGCTCTTTGCAGCGCAATATTTGACCGAATGGGTAAAAATGACTACATTAGCTAAAAAATGACATTAGCTCTAGCATTCTGCCCGCTTCAAATCAGACACAGAAATGAAATAGTGCGGTAAGATCACATTTATTTGAATGAATTATAGCATTTATTTCAATTAATTATCGATTGATCGAGAGAGAGAGAGATGACAGCTGTGTGTGCCTTAAGTTACCTGTGTGCTGTGAGTCCCTATCTACAAACAGTTAATTACTTCAAAAACAGCGATTTTACCACCTCGATGCTGAGGAATATAATGTAGCGAACTAGTATCAAGGCTATTTTATTAATAAAAATCGCGGGGAAGCGTTGACAACAAGTTTATGTGTGTGCGCAGTGCAATCTGCGATCTCCGACTCTTCTGTCTTTGAAATATGGTTAAAATATTCTGCCGAATATACTGACAAGCATTTATGGTAAACTAAGATGTACTTTAATGTCATTTCTAATGCATGATATAATTAAATATATTTCAGATTCATTAACATTTTCAAATGCAATTCACATTTGTATTGATGAAGTTGCAATTTAGTGGATTATATTAGCCTATATGTAACTTTTTTTTAAATACTGAATTACACACTACAGTTAAAGTTATAACCAAGTACTTTATAGGCCTATGTGCTTTAGTATGTTAGTCAACAAATAAAAATAAGTGTGCTTGACAAAAGATGATGAAAACCTAATGATGTAAAATATACTTTAATTTGACATTACAAAAATGAAGTTAAAGGCAGGGTATGTGATTTTTCAAAAACACTTTAGAAAACTGATTCGGGCCGAATAGCAAAACAAATCTACATGACCATATTTTAGATCCCTTAATCCTATTGAAATTAAAAATCTTTTATAATGTTTGTTATATTGATGTGAGTTCGTTGACAATTGTTGTTTTTCATTACTACTATTTTTTTTCTTTTAAAATACATAGATCTTGCCATGAAAAAAGCCATTGATGCTGTTATTGCACTACAATAAACAAATTCATTAATTAATTAGACGTTACAAAGTGCACTTATTCTAAAAGTGTACTGAAGTGTGTTAGGAAACGGTCATGAAAGTGTACTCTCTAAGTTGCCTTTTGTTTCATTAATGTTATATTATTTGCAAGTACAGCTTTAAACATTTAAAGTACACTACAAGTGCACATTTATTACGATTAAGTGCACTTATTTTTCACAAAAGGGTTGATCTTGTATTTCACAAATGTAGTTGCTAATAAACATTACATTTTATCTCATGAAAATGTACATTTGACCATAAAGCACTGAGTTAGGATGCAGATGTACAGTAAATTGAATGATATTAACATCTGTAAAGGTGTAAAACATAATTTTTATAGTTATTTTATATTATGGGAATTAAAATGCACCTGCTCTGAGCTAACAGGTAGCGCCGTCTCGTTCAGCTTTTGGAGTGATTGCCATTTTGATGTTTCTCATAAGCTACATAAAGGGCAGCGGAAAAATGGTCACAAAATTCAACCATTTAGTTGCTGTCTAGAGCGACTATATATAAAAAAGGTTTGAATCAACGCAAGGGTGAGTAATAATGACAGAACTTTCATTGTCAAGTGAACTATTCCTTTAAATCTCACCACTGCAACAACTGCACATCATCTGTCAAGCAATCATGATCCAGACCTTATTTAAACAACCCCATCTATCCAGCCTAGATCTTCTCCATGGGGCATCCAGCTTTACCAAGGCAAAGCTTCAGGGAGACTTTCATCCTTGGCCTGAAGGTGTACCATATAGCAGGTTAATAAAGAATGCATCTTAAACTAAATTATGCAGTGGTAAAGGCTCGAAATGAATTCAGCAGGAAGAAGAGAGAGTTGAAATGGGAATTTATGCTTCGCAACATCAGAGTTTCTGAACCTCTGCATGAATGAAGGCTTTGATTAAAGCTTGACGTACACTGGATTACAATAATGTCAAACTTACAAGGGCATATGTGGACACAATCGACACATGCTGTTTCTGTGAAGCCTTTCAGTTATTATCTGATCAGTTTCTACTTTCTTAATCTGATGCTAGTATTGTAGCTGCACGGTATACTGATACTAAACATTTACTTAAAATGCGATAGCATTTTGCAAATTTTGCTATCTGACCCAAAGAACAATGTGTTGATATTCAGCATAGTTCAACATTTCAAGCAGTGTAATGTAAATCACAAAATGTATAGCAACTGAGACTGGAAATGCATTAAATATGACTCTTTTTTGAACACATTCATAGACTCTGATTTCATTCTGTAATTTATTGATAAATCAAATCCTCATGGCTCGATTAACTAGTCATTTGCACTTTTTGTATGGCAGGATTTAATGATCACCAAAGCCCAACATATGTACGAAAAGAACAATATGGTTAAAAGTTATATGATTTTTTTTAAAGCTATATATTTTATTATATTATGCACATTTACATCGAGTTCAGTGCTTGCATTTCCCATCTTTTGAAGCAGTTTGAAAATATACAATACACATCTATGTACCTCTGTCTTCATAAATGCACATATATTCCACTAAATCTGTAATTCAAGTGATATTTACCATAATCTTCTGTTTTCTTCGCACATCACATCATATTTCATCTCAAGCATGCCCTTCATTAACACTGTTGTCTCCTTGGTAACCAAGTATATTAACTTTAAGTATATTAGCTTTATGATTATTTTACATTAATGCATTAGGTAGATGCATTAATCCAAAGCAAAGCTTACATTATATTCAAGTTATATATTTAATTTTTTAGTTACAGTTAATGCATTTTATGGCCTTGGCGCATATTTGAGCTACAGGAATTAATACATTGTTTATATTTTCATAGATTGTAAAATGAAATAATATTTTTAAGATTTCATGTTTTCGTAAGGTTGAAAGGCCAGGTCTGGGAGAAAACAAAATCTATACGTAAATGGCATGTGACAACTAACGAATGCATGTTAATATACTTAACCTTATTAATAAAATCAAATTGCTAGTAACTAAAGAAACACAGTATTTTCGTAATTAACAAGAAATCTGAAACATTATTAATCATAAATTATTGACAACCTTAGCCTTACTTCTTCAATTGCCCAAGGCTGTTTATTTGTTGGCTAAAGTTTTGATTTAGTATCGACAGGTACCAGAGTCTGGTATCATATGAATCTGTAATACCGTACAAACAAATAAATTCAACATCAAGTTCAGTGTCTTTGGTGAGCATTTTTAAAAGTTCCCCTCTATTGATGCTGTTTACGGTACATTTATGTTAATAAACAAACTACTTTGAATGTCTGGGCTTTGTGGGGCCAAGCTTGATAGCATTTTTAATACCTAAAATAAATAAAAGTTACTTATTACAACTTCAGATCGCCCCTCCCCACAAATACTGTGTTGTTTTCCTCTTGAGAGAAAGCTCCTCTAATGGATGGCAGGAACAAAATGCAGCAACCTGGCTTTTACCAACAGAGTAATCTTAGGGGAAAAGCAACAGTCTCCCCTGAGAGAACAGGACTCTGGATTGGAAGGAGTCCAAGGGGAAACGCTGAAATGCAGATACTATAGGTGGCGACTGTGCTGCGTATGCAAAACTGTGATGATGTGCAGTTTTGTTCACCTTCTGTACACCTGTTCATTAACAAGCATTGTTTGATCATCGTCAATCAACAAAGGATAATTAGTGGTGCTAAAGCTTGCTATTGCTCATATACTGTATAAGTTGTGTATATATTGTATCATATATTGATGCCTGAAGCTGTACTGTTTATTACCATATTGTTATATTGGTGCATATAAAAGAAAATAATTAAATATCCTTATGTTTATTTAATTACATTCAGTGTGGACAACATGCCTTGATTATTTTAAACTAGATTTGATTTGTCTTTAGGTTTTTACATTAAGCATTATAAATCTACTTGGCACCAGTGCCGGTTTGGTTGAAGTTTGCTTTCTCAGATTCTCTGAAAAGCCAGTGCGAATACATAAATATTGAGATTGTGACTATCTCCAAAAGGCCGAAAAGTATTGAAATACATTTTTTAGCTATATCGCCCATCTCTACTTAATAATATGCTGTTTTTTTTTTGTGAGGATAACCTTTAAACATCGAGGATGTCTTTCTCCTACAGCTGAGGGCAGACTGTGAGCATGAAAGTTCAGGTCAGAGAAGAAATCATGAAGCTGAAGAGCAAGCGGGTAGTTCCCATCACCGCATGCACTTAAGCAATCAAATGGAAGAATCCAGAGTGGCTACTTTATTCTGCCATTAATGACCTCTTGGCTCAGCACTAAAATGGAGAAACTTATGGTGCTTCAGGCTTATATTCGACGTGAGGGACCAGGCCTTCATTTACCTTGCTTAATTTATATTTTTAATTTGCCACAATATGTTCGTCCCATTGTGGTCATTTAGAAGTTATTTATTCATAACTATTGGCTCTCATACAATGACTAGCACTTTCACTATATTATTGTGCAATTAAGTGTTAAGTTAAATTAAATTAAATAAATACTACAATGACACTGGTCTGCTTTTAGGAGATTAATTGGTAACACTTTTTAAGTACCAATTGGAAAGAGAAATTACACATGGGATCTCTTTAATATCTCAATGGTTTCTCCTAGACAGCAATGGGATGAGTGGAAAACAATCTCAAACAAATGAAGATGTTTCTACCCTTTAGATTTTTCCCTTAAGTTTTTAGAGTTTTAGATCTCAACAATGTCTGCTCAGATTTGCAAAGATATCAAAGAAATAAAAATAATAGATTTTTGTAATGTAGTGCAAATGTAGTTCACTTGTAATATAGTGCATAAGTGGTATGGACGGTTTATATTGTGCTTTTTATCCTTCTTAGCACTTGGGAATATAAATTATCAATCATTTTTTTGTATTGTTGTTGTTTTGTGTTAATTTCAGGGGTTTGAAAAAGCTTACCAAAGCGAACTTTTCGGGAAAAGTCTGGTCTGTAGTGATGATGGCATTGGTAGGTGTGGCTTTGAGGCTCCGCCCTCTTTGACTTGGAAATCTTCTCTGGTTAATTTCTTCTGTTCCGTCCATCGAAATCAGATGTCTGTGAATGAAAACATGAACACACTCGAGAGCTGCTTTATAGTAGAAACTGAAGTTCTGTCATGACAACTCTCGGAGGGATTGGCATGGTAATGTACATGACAATGTTAATGTATTTGGACTTGGCGGAATAGATCTGCTATGCTGCTGCGGTAGAGCAAGTACCGAGACTTGCTACTGCCAATACATCCACAATATGCTGCTGTGAGCATGTAATAAATATTGCTGCTGCAAATATAACATACATGAAATAACCATGTGAACCGCATGTATTAATAATATATTAAAAAAATAAAAAATAAAAGTGACGTGACGTGTGGCAAAGTATGGTGACCCATACTTGGAATTAGTGCTCTGCATTTAACCCATTCAAGTGCG
>NW_015639792.1:633346-639564 GCF_001515625.1 Sinocyclocheilus rhinocerous
TATTTCTGTTATGACAACTCTCGGAGGGATTGGCTTGGTAATGTACATGACAATGTTAATGTATTTGGACTTGGCGGAATAGATCTGCTATGCTGCTGCGGTAGAGCAAGTACCGAGACTTGCTACTGCCAATACATCCACAACATGCTGCTGTGAGCATGTAAGAAATATTGCTGCTGCAAATATAACATACATGAAATAACCCCCATATAGCATTCATGAATCACCTCGTAGCATCTATACAGGTTTGATCTATACAGGTGGAGCTGGGGAAGTTGGAGTGTTTCTGAAGCAAGCTGCAACTGCTACTGCAAGCACTAATCATATTTGAATGTTGAGCAGCGAGCTCATTGGCTACCGATACAGGAGAGAACCAATCAGCTGTGCCATGTGATAATGATGTCATTAGGTCAGATTGAGTTAGACCTATCGGACTGCACCATCTAGAGTTTCATGCCAGAACTCTGTATTTGTAATGAAACTGACACATTTTTCATGTTCCGTACTATCAAGCTAACTACTTTCGAGCAATTTATTGTACAAATGCAAATGTATTTTGAACTTCTTTTTACCCTTAAGCAAGGAATGAAAAATAACTTCACTGTGCGTATATCGGGGCCTTAAGTCATCCTTTTGTGTTTCAGAAGAAAAAAAAACAATGGCTTTGGAACAATATTGTGAACTATTCCTTTAAATTTAATTCCAGCACACTTTAACTATTTAAAATAAGAATATAATAGATATGCATCAGTAGAGAGCGTCCATCGACCTGACGGAGGCACATTCCGGTCACGTGTTTGCAAAATGTGGAGCTCAAGCAAAGAAAGAATGCTTTCAATCTCACACGTTCTCCCTGGAGCAAATGTTACCTCAACCTGAATGGAATTGCTAATCGAAGTTGCTCAAATATTTCATCTCACGGAGTCCGCCGCTTGCCGCATTTTCATTTCCCATTGCAGACACGGCCTGCCATTTGCAGATGGTGCGAGCAAATGTTAATTCACCCCTGCGCACATCAGCGCCGACAGGGCGCCCGAGAGGCCATGAGTTAACAGAGGAGGGCGGGGCGTTTGACTGGGGGTGTTTACTTAAGGTAATGTAATTGAGTTGTGCCACAGGATCAGGCCTGTATGCACTGACGGCCCTGAGGGGGAACGGACGGACGGTGAAAAAGGGGGTCAGCTCTCGATTCAGGAACTTTTCCATTTTCTTGAATTAGAACAGTCCATCCAGATAGCAGAGGAAAACCTCTCAATGCAGCCCCAAGGAGAAAAAAAAAAAACATACCAGTAAAACTAGGCTTGACAAATCTATACTATATAGTAAGAGGATTTTTTTTAAATAATCTACAGAGCTATATTAAATGTCAAGTTGCCATTACTTAAAATCTGCCCTCAATGTAATAATATCCATTAGCTATATACAGTAGGTAAAACTTTACATTTAGTTAACAGTAGTTAATGCATTAACTCAGTGGTTCCCAACCCTGGTCCTGGAGGCACCCCAACACTGCACATTTTGCATGTCTCCTTTCTCTGACACACCAATTTCAGGTCTTGGAGTCTCTACTAATGAGCTGATGATCTGAATCAGGTGTGTTTGATTAAGGAGACATGCAAAATATTCAGTGTTGGGGTGCCTCCAGGACCAGGGTTGGGAACCACTGCATTAACTAACAATGAGCAATAAATTGGTACAGTATTTATTTATTGTTGTTAACGATAGTTAATAAAAATACATTTAACTACTGAGTAATATTAATGTGTACTACTGAGTAACAGTATACATTATAATAATGCACTTATTGTATGTTTAGGATGAGGGTTTGGTTTAGGGTTAGTTGCATATAATTATGCATAATTTATTGTTATTACTATGGTAAGTACATGTGACGTGTAACAACGTGTACACAAATGCAAACTTATTGTAAAGTGTCGCTGCTATATATTATATATAGCTATATGTATAGATTAAGAAATATGCAAAATCAACAACAAAAATGTAAATAATAGTGGCAAAAGGTCAAACAATGCAATCATATTTACATTTTGGATGGCTCTTCCCAGCACGCAATGGGAAACCTAGGCCTATTTAGAAACACCTGCTTTGCTTGTTGGTTCGACTTTTGAAAAATCTGCACAGAGATGCATTACTTGTGTTCATAAAAATTCTGAAAAGCTGTTGGTACTTCATAATGATAAGTTAACTACAGTAACTGCAATAATCAACTAAATCTTTGGTTGTTTGCTTTTGCATGACTGACTTGATGTAAGAACCATTTTTACAGTATAGACTAGAAGACAGAATTGAAGCAATATGGATATTTTTTTTTATTTTTTATCTTAGCTCAGCTATAAACACTTTGTCCTCTCACATCTTTCTGATGAATGTAACGGGTTATGTAATCCATAGCTGAATGTGTGCAAACCATGTTATAAAAGATCTCCCATGTCCGGTATTGAAGATTAGCACTCTGAGAACATAAAAGATCCGGCAGCTCAATGGGTGCAGTCCACTGTCCGCACTTAATCAAAGACTACAGCAGTGAAAGTGTCAGAGTTTTCAGTTTTGTTCCGAGAACAAACTAAGATGAACGATCCCTCTAAGCACACACATAGAGACCCCTACATTCTTAAACTCTTATCATCGAAATAACCCACCAAGTCGAGTGATTTGCTTCACAGCCAGAAGTAAAATGAAAGGGAATCTGAATCTCTCTTTTTGCACATTTTGGCAATCAAGTAACAATAGGAGGTGTGAGATAAAAGGTCACGTCAGCGGGGAAAGGGCAACATGAAGTTCAGTTACATTCGAGCAAAGCAAATTTCTGATCAGGATCAGAGAGTGAATGTGGAAACAGGTTTGAAGTCAAAAACCAGGCAAAGAGAGAGGCAGCAAACTCCAGCGCTCTGACAAAAACACTTAACCAGTAGGTAGACTGTCCTACGGTTATTTAGTTTTTGCTTGCATTTCTAATGCATTTCACTGTAAAAAGGTTAAACAATACAGTAAAAGCTATATTATTTGGTTTAGGAAATATACGACTGAATAAACCACAGAATACAGACAGTATTTTGTAAAGGTATTTTTACATCTAAGTATTTTTGAAGGTCAAATTAGGCATAAAAAGTGTAACGTTTTGACACATAAACATTTTTTGAGGTTTTACAAAGATTACAAAGATTAGTTTTACAAGAAAATGCTATTTCAGTCTTTACACGTTTGCATTTTTTGAATCTGAATTCAGTGTGTTACTTGTTGTTTCTTAGTGAAATTTACTAGCAATTTCTAAGTAAAAATCATTTCTACACCACCTTTTTCAGTGTAATAACCAAAATATGTTAAACACATATTTTGAAGAAACTCTCGCTTCTTCAGATTGTATCCATTTCAACTTACTAATAAAAAATGTAATAATAATAATAATCATACAAATATAATGTAATATCATATATACAATGTACATATATAATGTAAAGGTTTGGCAAAAGAATGAATATATAGACACAATTTACATTTGTGACCCTGAACCACAAAACCAGTCATAAGTAACACTGGTATATTTGTAGCAATAGCCAACAATATATTGTATGGGTCAAAATGATAGATTTTTCTTTTATGCCAAAAATCCTTAGGATATTAAGTAAAGATCATGTTCCATTGAAGATATTTTGTAAATTTCCTACAGTAAATATATCAAAACTTAATTTTTGATTAATAATATGCATTGCTATGAACTTCATTTGGACAGCTTTAAAGGCCATTTTCTCAATATTTTGATTTTTTTTTGCACCCTCAGATTCCAGATTTTCAAATAGTTGTATCTCAGCCAAATATTGTCCTATACTAACAATTTCAGATGATGTATAGATCTCAATTTAAAAAAATGGACCCTTATGACTGGTTTTGTGGTACAGGGTCACATTTGTCTACAAAACTACACATTTCACAGTGTAGTATTATTTGTTTACCTGATACATCATAATTTTACAGTAGTGGGTGTTTAATATTCAGTATAATCCAAAGTTGCTTTATAATTGACGGTTTTTCAGTTTTAAAACAATAAATAAGTCCTAAAACATGTATTATAGCTCTTTTAAACCAGGATACAGGATTGTTTTGTTTTTATCCGATTATATTTCTGGAGCCACTTGGTGGTGCTGGTGCATTGTGGGCCATCATTTGCTCTCATTCTCTCTTGCTCACCCTCGCTCACCCTTGTAATATAATGTGAGATGAGGGGAACTGTTATGGCAAATTAAATGAAATTAAGAGGGAAAAACAGCTTCATTCACCTCTGTCGTGTGTGATTTCAGAGCTGTCTCTCTGATGGAGCTGCCCCGATGGCCTCCGAGTCTGGTGGTCGTGACAACCAGCTGCCCCAGGGCCTGATGGGAACCCAATATCTGGGCCTCCTCTCTTTCATGGCAGTCTATATCCCTGCAATTTCCCCCCCATCTCTTTCTTACTCGGTGCAGGGCTGATGGCCTTTCAATTATCACCCTCACTCAGAGCAGACAAATCTTGGCCCACAGTTCCAAGGTATGTGTGCATGGGAGTCTTTTTTCCTGTGCACATGGTGCACCGGGTCCCTTCTTCTGTGCACATTGTGAGACTTTCAATAGACAGTCTTATACACTGTGTCCCCATCAGTCTGGTATAATTTTTGAACTGGAACTAGGAACGGAAAAAAATGTCACAGAAGGATACGGATAAGGATATAGGAAGTGAGAACACAGGGCTTCGCACCCCGAGTGCCTGCAGCACACACTGGAGTTATATCAAAGGGCTTCTTTCTTTGTGCACAGGGCTTGAGTTTTTTCTGCCGTGGGTCCATCTGCCATTGGGAAGCAGTTGAAAGAGAAGAAAAGCTGGACCCAGCTGGAAGGACTGGCCACTTATGGCGCTTTTCCCCTGCGTGGTACGACTCGGCTCGGCACGGCTCAGTACGGCACGGCACGGTTCGGCTCGGCACGGTTTGCGTTTCCACTGCAGTTCAGTACCGCTTTAGAGTGGGCGGGATGGTGGTACTAAAAAAAGTACCAGGTACCAGGTACTGTACCCAGTGGAAAACCCCCCAAAAGTGAACCGTACCGAGCCGTACCGTGCCGTACCATGCAGTGGAAAAGCGCCATTAGAGGCCCTCCACCTTAGGACAGTGCTGTGACAACTCTCCCACTGCCGTATCTCATTCAGAGCCACAATCCGGAAAGCCCAGAGAGCCACAATTTACAGTACAAACATACTGACCCGCGTACACATCAGTAGTCCATTCGCTCGTAAACCTCTCTCATAAATCTTTGCTTGGAAACCTAGTAAACCAATCATAGATAGATTAGCTAATCAACAGTTTCTCGACTGGCATGTTTATGGGAATAATTCATGGATTTTGTGCTAAATGGGAAAATAATCTTGGGAAAACCTGTGATTTTGTCTTGAAATAAACCTCCTTTTTGCGTTCTTCCTATCACAGGACTGATCAATATTTTCCCACCCAAGCTGGCAACACTTTCCTTGAAGCTGGTATGGTATATAATGCATTATTGTGGCGTTCTTAATGCATTCATAATGCCTTATAATGCAGCTTTTCAAATAGATAGATATTGTAATAAAATTAAATTTACTTAATACAATAAGGCACTTGAGGGAGAGATAATATTCATAGTATAGACTCTCATACCTCAATAAAGGCTTTGTTTAAACATAATAACTCATTCATCATGCCCAGTGCTGTAATGTAACGAAGTAATAATACTTTGTTACAGTACTTAAGTATTTTTTAAGGGTATCTGTACTTTACTTGAGTTTTTATATTTCAGCCAATTTTTACTTTTACTCCACTACATTTCCTAATTAAAATGTATACTTTTACTCCGATACATTTCCCCGAAGCATATTCGTTACTTACTACAAAATAGTCAGAAGTCAGAAGAACACGGACTGCAGAAAAGCAGGTTTGACGAATCAGTGGTCTGGCGTTTGCAAGTTAGACTCCTAAAAATACTTTTGCTCATGTGTAAACAAGTGCGAGCACAACCGCAGATAATTAATTTTCTACTCAAGTCGAGTCTGGGGTGTGCGATACAGCATCGTCTGCGATAATATGGTAAGTGTTGTTGTAATGATGTGCGATCTGACGTTATCAAGTAGGCTATATCACCAAATCACACACAGAGTGCATGCACGTTGATTTATTAGTCTATTAAAACTCAAAATTC
>NW_015639792.1:639735-641728 GCF_001515625.1 Sinocyclocheilus rhinocerous
TTGGAACCCCAACCGAAGTGGTACTAAAAAAAGTACCAGGTACTGTACCCACTGGAAAACCCCCCAAAAGTGAATCGTACCGCGCCATACCATGCAGTGGAAAAGCGCCATTAGTTTCCTCTAAATTGTAGACGGCAAAAATGCTTCTGTATGCTTTTTATATTTATATAATTTAATATGGTTAACTTAATCTATATCACACAGAGTACCGTTTTTCTGCAGATATCAGCATGAACATGTTCAGTAAAGCAATAAGTGACTTACATTTTAGACATAATATTGCTGGTTTTTGCTTAATTTTGCCACCTGTAACTGCAGTTTAAATGCATCCATGTCAGAGATACATAAACTGTGTAAATACATCTAAATGCTATTCCAGATGCAGATTCCAGAAATGTTTTCTTATGTTGGAATGAAAGACACTAAGTACCGGATAAAGGGCTTCTTATTCTTACCCAAAAATACAAAATGGAAGAAAGAGTTCAAACTGAACACAATCTTGCTATTCAAGCTGTGTATGAAAATTTTTTATGTATATTTATTTGCTTCTTTTCCATTTTGCATTTAACGTTCAATTCTTAAGTATGTTTAAGATTAAAAAAATACTTTTTGTACTTAAGTACAATAAATATCACATACTTTAAGACTTTTACTCAAGTAATATTCTAAACGGTGACGTCAACTTCTACCAAAGTCATTTTCTGGTAAGATATCTGTACTTTTACTTGAGTATGGCTTTCAGGTACTTTATACACCACTGATCTTGCCTTTCGACTGATTGTTCTGATGTTCTTCAAGTGTATAAGTTGCTGCTACTGGTCTTTAAAATATTCAAGCTTTTTGCAGTCCACTTAAACAGTTCTATGGTGTGACACATGGATTTTCAAAAGATGAGATCTTAAAAACTGCATGTTAGAGCTGGAAATATAATGCTAGTTTTAGATTATAGTATTTTACACAGCAAGACAATGTTAACTAGACATTTCAGTATTCATGGTTATACCATGAAAAGTCATTTTACTGAAAAAACATTCACACTGTAAGAAAAAAAAAATAGTTGAAACAGATAAAGTTGCCGGTAATTGTTTGTCAGGACATTATGCGTTAAGTTTATGGACATTTCCTTTAACCCTAAAACACAACACAATGCAATGGGTAATTCAAAATACGAATAAAACACCTATGAAAATTCAGTACATTGTGCATTAACATAATGCAAAAGTGTACATTATACAGTACATTGTGCCCTATTTTTACGGGCTTTTCTTAAAATGCATATCCATTTATCGGTATGATATATTCATACAATTTTGTTTTAACTTTCAAGAAGATAGATAGATAAACTTTCATTTGTGTTGCATATTACAACTCACGACTGTGGCAGAAGTTTTCTATTAATTATATGCCGCATTCAGATGTCTGGTTATTAGATGTGATAAATTACTGTGATACTGATTCAGTGCTGTCAGAGTTTGACTGAGATGTAGGCCTGTAATTTCCAATGAGCTCTACAGTTTCTTTTTTTAGGCCTAGTTTTATGCTAATGTTTGATTCTAGATGATTTATTAAAGTGATCCAGGCAAGGTATTGTTGTTTGATTAATATTCCCTAGTAACTCCTAGCAAGACTTAAAAAAAATCAGGGGCCGTATGTATAAAGCCGCTCAGAGTAAAATTTTAGTCCTAAGTGTGTCAAAATTCTAAGAATGACGTAATTTTACTCTTATTCCTAGACTTAAGAATAAGAGTGATTCATAAAGGTTCCTAAGTGTTAAGACTAGGTCCCAGCTCCTAAATTATTTAAGAGAGCTGAAGAGGTCTCCTAACCTAGTTAGGAGTAACAAGATGGCAGCACAGAGGAGGAAACAAACACTTTTCCAGTGAAGATATGACATATTGGAGTTATATGATGATATGGAGTTGATAAAACGATACAAACTTGATTGTCAAGATCAAAAAGTAAGAAATTTAATAACCTCTTCCACTCAACAAGT